>NC_056588.1:8902007-9164507 GCF_018340385.1 Cyprinus carpio | reverse complement strand
TGTTTGTTTGTTTATATCCCAGGTCAACATGGAGACTGCACGTTTCTTCAAGTCAGACTTCGAGGAAAACGGTTCTATGGACAATGTGTGCTTGTTCCTGAACCTGGCCAACGATCCTACGTGAGAATTAATTTAAATGACCTCTTATGTTATGCAATTTGTATAACGTGTATAACATATTAACTATTTTATTCTTTTGAATTGTCCTGCATAGCATTGAACGCATCATCACCCCACGTCTGGCTTTGACCACTGCGGAGTATCTAGCTTATCAGTGTGAGAAGCACGTGTTGGTCATCCTTACGGACATGAGTTCCTATGCAGAGGCTCTGAGAGAGGTGAGGATGATATCATATCCATAAAATGATTTCCTCATAATGGATATCAGAAGCAAGGGCCATTAAAATACAACAGCCTCAGATTTTTGAGAGAAGTGGATTTTAATTAACTTCCATTAAAAAAAAAAAAAATTGTTGTTGATCAAAATTACTTAAAATATATATGACATTTATCCCAGTGGAATAAAATAATACAGCTACTCTTTTCCATATTACAAAAATGCATGGTGATCACTGGCTTTTGTATGGTTTTACATTTAAATTCAAAAGTTTGGGATTAGTAAGAGTTTTTTTTATTAATAATTTTATTCAGCAAAGAACTTAAATTAATCACTAAAGACCGGAAAAAAAATATTAATCTACTGCCCAACTGTTTTTAAGATAATAATAAGAATAATATAATAATAAAAATAGATACAATGATTTTAAACTGTAACAGTGTTTCACAATATTACTATTTTCACTGCACTTTTGGATCAAATAAAGGCAGCCTTGGTGAGCATAAAAGGCTTGCAATGTATTTTTCTGGTATTATATTGGTAAACGGACAAGCTGTAAGAACTCACTCAATGCATTTTTTAAGGATGTATGTCTTTATTTATTTATTAAATCTTGTTATGATAAATTCAGCATTTCAACAAACATGGTTGAAGGTCTCCTTTACAGAGACATAATCCACTTGTATCTATTATAAACTGTTCATGTTGACATTTTATAGCTTTAATAGCACTCAAGGGAAAAGTAGGTTTTTCTATTAGATGCAAGGACAAGCAAATCTGAACCATCTTCTCTGCTTTGTGGTGATATTTCCAGTGCTCTGTTTCATCATATATCATGCTGTTCTCCATATGAATTTCATACCTGCTTAAACATAATTGACCTTGTCAAGTAAATAATCCTAAATCTCTGTATCCAGTCTCTATATCATTTTATATTTTCCTAGCCACTGTACTGTGCACTTCTTAGGCTACGTGCACAGTAAACACATTTATATTGTGTTATCATGTACTGTATAAATAAATACCTCACTTAGCATACACCAACCATACCTAAAAACACCATAACAATACTATTAATTTACTTTACATCACATTCAAACCATATTCGAGCTGTTTGGGAGTCAACAAACAGATATGACGGTTATGAAGGACCACAATCTCATGTAAAAAAAAAAAAAGAGCCACTGTGTCCAATCTTAATGAATGGATTTAAGCAGCACATGTAAAAAATCGTGTTTTAAACAAAACCCAATGTAAAATGTTATTGGTGGCACACACAACCATGCACAGTAGTACAATATGCAGTGAAATACTTTGACAAATTACAAATAAAAAAATTAATCTAAACAATTCTAAAAAGTTTGTCAGAAAAATATATATGAATTAACATAAGAAATAGAATTACAACACAATGTTTAGCAATATGCATAGTATAAAACAACAGCACACTATGCTGAGTTCTTTATTTCAAAATGTAATTTGCTCAGCGTACTGACTTACCTATTGCAGTGTGATGAATGAACTAGATATTTAATATATTTTAAGATTGAATATATTTTTCTTAACTCATTATTGGATCTGGTTGCCAAGAGGCAACACGTTTTTGCACAAAAATGATTTTTAAATTAATAATTTAAAAAAAAATTGAAAAGTGTTGAAAGTAGTTTTGGTATTAAATCATGAGTGAATAAGTTTAAGAAAAAATCAAGGTTGATATTGCTAATGATTCGTCACACTGAATGAATGAGGAAAATGGAGTGTGTTGCATTAGAGATACTGTATTCCATAAAGTGATGTATTCTACACATTTTAGTAAATTTATTAAATCACAGCCCACATAACGGCAAAATAGTGTGAGTTGTATGGTACTGTGCCATTCTAAACCTAGCAGTGGGACGTTTTGACAGACAAACAGATTCATGTATACTTCATTCCACTATGTTCCTTAGCCTTCTGAAGATTTCTGAAGACTTTATTTTCGGGTAGCATCTCCTTTCTTCAACCCTCATGCCAATGATTATCATTTTTGTGCCACAAACATGGTTTGATTGTCTAAATGTGTCAACCACATAATTTTAAATAGTTAGCGTGCATGTGAAAGGACCATTCATTCCTTCCTGTCTTTGTGCCGCTGTAACCTTGGGATACATTCAGCCCTGTCGAAGCTGCCTGCTTTGGCTTCTGCAATAGGCAGCCGCTTCCAAAGAGCAGCGGGAGCATTAACATTTAACTCCCTCTCCCATTCAACCTGGTAAAGGTGAAGCTCAGAACAGCATCTACACTTGTTTTAACCTTGGGAGAAGATCTGAGTGTGTTTTCTGCTTATAAAAGTGCCTTGGTGTGCAGATGCAGAAGTAGAAAACAGATTAACGTCATTTGACCGGCTTGAAATGGCTGTCATTGATCGGTCGGTGTGGAGCAGGTGTTACAGTTTAGTAGGGCTGTTACAATTATCATTACGAAATCGATTACGATTACGAAATCATAATTGTCGATTATTCCCTTGAAATTGTAATTGCAGTTATTAATTATGATTATCACAATTTATATTGAATGATGTTTATACCATTGTTTAAAGCAACTGCATGCCATATAATTATATGAAAATAAACAAGCTGAAAACACTCAAGGGTTATGAGATGCTCATGTGTAACTTCACAGGAGACAATGAAAACTTTTATACACTCATCATACACCGAATTTAAATTGTCATGATGTAAAACGCCTGTTTGTTTATTTTTTATATATAATTTTTTGTCTGGTTGTAGGTGTCTGCTGCCCGTGAAGAGGTGCCGGGTCGTCGTGGTTTCCCAGGTTACATGTACACTGATCTTGCTACAATCTACGAGCGTGCTGGAAGAGTGGAGGGCAGGAATGGATCAATCACCCAGATCCCCATTCTAACCATGCCTAATGATGGTACATGCACACACATGTATTTTTATAGAACACTAATTATTGTACTATTGTATTATTGTACTATATGTACTGTAAAGCCATTTGATCAAATATTCAACTTCAGCATGTAACTCATCCTATTCTTTTTGAGCAGTTTGTTGAGAAGTGTGCTATTACTTTTCTGTGAAACTTAGAATTCAGCCTGGTAAAAACAAATGTAAAAAAATTTAACAAATATTACAATTTTTAATATTTAGCTAGTTACTATAGTTTTTTTTTAGTTTAGTTGCTTTTATTTATTATTTTGTAATTAAATTTATTTTTAGTTATTTAATTTAGTTTAGTATTTCATTTAGTTAGGTGTATTTCGTTATCTCAGTTTAGTTATTTTATATTTATATATATATATATATATATATATATATATATATATATATATTAATTATTTAGGTATTTAATAAAAATAATTTTTATTTAAATAATAAATTTAAAATATAATTATCTAATCAATTAATTTATTAAATTAATTAAATAAAAAAAAAAAATTTTTTTTTTTTTCAGTTGTTAGGTTATTTTAGTTATTTAGTTTATTTAGATATATAAATATATTTTTTGTTGTTATTTATTCATTTATTACTATTTTTTATTTATTTAGTTATTTCAGTTGTTAGGTTATTTTAGTTATTTAGTTTGTTAAAGTTCATATATTAGTTAATTTATTTATTTATTATTAAAATTTGTAATTTAATTTATTAAAAAAAAATTCCAAATGAGGACATCCTGTAATCTTCCTTAACAAAGGTTATGCAAGTTTTAAGTCACTTCTCAGTTTTGTGTCTAAACTACAGCCAAGTACATTCACACATTCTTGCACACTTGATTGCTGGATAAAATGTATATGATTTTAATGAAGTTTCATTAGTTTTCTTGAGTGATGAAAGTGTCCTTCTGCCGTTACGAAACTTGCTAGAATCCAAATGTTTGTGGACAGTTAGTGATAGAAAATGTGCACTTCTTTATTTTGTGTTCAGGCCAGACACAGCAACTGCGCACCGTAACTAGCACTCTTTACGGCTTTGGTTACTATAGAAACATCCCTGTGAAGGACCTGTGTGTGTTTCTGAATGGGTGTTCCCTATTATAGCAGTACCAGGAAACATCCATCTTTCTTCGTTCTCGCTTTCTTTGCCCTCTTATCTTGATAACTCGCTATATCTCTGTTCTGTCCAAAACACCACAAAATTACTATACCTTTTAGTATCTTTAGATCAGGTCTGCAAATGAAATGGTCTATAAATGCCGTGGCCCAATGGTTAGAGAGTCAGACTTGTAACCCGAAGATTGCGGGTTCGAGTCTCAGGTCCGGCAGGAGTTGTAGGTGGGGGAAGTGAATGACCAGCACTCTCTTCCACCCTTAATACTGAGGTGAGATCCTTGAGCAAGGGACTGTACCCCCAACTGCTCCCCGGGCGCCGCAGCAATATGGCTGTCCACTGCTCCGGGTGTGTGTTCACTACTGTGTGTGTGCACTTGGATGGGTTAAATGCAGATCACAAATTCTGAGTATGGGTCACCATACTTGACCACACATCACTTCACAATTACATTTTTGCCCCCATTTACAGATATCACCCATCCAATCCCTGATCTGACGGGATACATCACAGAGGGACAGGTGTATGTTGACAGACAACTGCACAATAGACAGGTGAGAAGTTTGACCAGTCACAACAGCTGAAAAGCTTTGTGTGATTAGGAAATTGGTTTAATGTACGTAATCCACTTCAAAATCCGCAAAAGTACAGTAGGACTCATTAATGTGCTTCATACACATGAATTTATTATCAATAAGGTGAACCTTTTAAAAGTAACAATACAGTTTTTTTCTTTTATTTTCATAACCAAACTCTTTGTTGTTCTTATTTTTTCCATTTAAAGATCTATCCTCCCATCAACGTACTGCCATCTCTCTCTCGTTTGATGAAATCTGCTATTGGAGAGGGCATGACTCGCAAAGATCATGCTGATGTGTCTAACCAGCTGGTAAATAAGTTGTGCAATGTCCATACTACAGTTTGCCATTTAATTATTATAATTAATTTTTCAGGCTAATTCTCCCTCTGTTTTTCTCTTAATCCCATAGTATGCATGTTATGCTATTGGTAAAGATGTTCAGGCTATGAAGGCTGTTGTGGGTGAGGAAGCTTTGACCTCTGATGACCTGCTGTACCTGGAGTTCCTGCAGAAATTTGAAAAGAATTTCATTGCTCAAGGTACAAACCCGTATCGTGCGATTTTCTGTACTGCGTATTAGGGCTGCACAATTTATCAATTTATTTTTACTTTTTTATCATTTAAAGAAAAAAACAATCCAATGTATAGTTGATATTTGAGGCTTAATACTATAGAAAAGCACTAAAGGTTTTTTATTTAGAGTGTTTTCAGCTTGTTTATTTTCATATAAAATACGGCATGCAGTTGCATCAAACAATGGTATAAACATCATTCAATGTAAATTGTGATAATCGTAATTAATAATCACAATAACAATTTCAAGGGAATAATCGACAATTATGATTTTTGTCGTAATCGTGCAGCCCTACTGCATATGCTCATTTACCTAAGATGGGTCTAAATTTGGCAGAAATGTTAGAACTGCAATTTTAACCAGCTTTTAAGGGACCAGTTTTTGGAGATGTTGTTTTATTTTAAGCAGAGTTCGTCACACTAGAGCATTTTCTTTTTATTATTTCAAGGTCTCTCAATCGTGTTTGTGTATGCAAACAGTATAATGCTGTTTTATATTCTATACTGGAAACCACTAGACAGCATCTATTTCTATCAGCCACTGCTCTTGCTCTGCTGCAAAGCACTTTCACCTCAGTGAATGTTCTTCTCAATGCTATCGCTCTTCAGCTTGGCACAAGGTGCAAGGCCCTCCATCCTCATCAAACCCTCCACTTCACTTTAAAAAAATATGTGCATCTTTTATATTGATCGCGGCCCTATTTTTGGGATGAAATCTCTCGACTTCCTTTGTGTCTGTCACACAGTTGCACTGTCATTACTGTCATTGGTAGAAAAGGACATTGTCTAAGTTCCACCAACACATGTTGGACTCCAACAATCTCAGTTATTGCTTCTATTTACAGAGAACAAAACATGCATTTACTCATCTTCCCATGAGTGTGGTACAGTGTTTCCTTCAAGTAAAGCACTTTTCTGTTTAACTGAAATATTCCATTAAACATGTTATGTGTCAGTCAGTCGCTTTGATGTTTGTAAAGTAACATGAAGCCAAATACAAGGCCATAAAGCCAATTTCTTAAGGAACTTTTTTTTTTTTTTTTTTTTTTTGCTTCAAAGCTAAAACATTGAAGCTCTGAAAAATTAACATCTGATTAATTCTTTTTATATTACATTTTATTAGTTATGGTAATACATCGGTATGATTTATTTAAATGTTTTTGAAAAAATTCTAACACTCACCAAGGCTTTAAATCATGTATAAAATGCAGTAAAAAAGTAATATTTTAAAACTGTATTACAATTTAAAATAAATGTTTTCTATTCATATTTTTTTTATGTTTCATTTCTTGCTGTGCTTTACAGCAGCTATTACTCCAGACTTCAGAAATCATTCTGATATGCTTCCAATATCATTCTATATTATTATTATCAATGTTGAAACCAGTTGTGCTGCCTAATATTTTTGTGGGAACTGCGATACTTTTTTTCAGGTTTTTTTTTTGCTAAATATAAAGTTTAAAAGATAAAAGTATATGTATAGATAAAAGGTGAATAAAAGTATAAATTTCTTTCAAAAACAACCTTAAACATGAAACAATAATACTTTTTTTTTTTTTTTTTTTTTTTTGCCATTATAAGTCTATGGGAGGTTTTTGATAGCCCCCTCTTTTTAATGCCTTTTAAGAAAACTGTAAGACTAATAATAAGTTAGGTACAGCATACGCAAGTCAGAACAGTCTGGCACAAAATTTTTCATAATTGTAAAGAAATAATAGATATATGTTCGTCATGCCTCAAAGGTATCAAAAGACGTAAGTCACTTGAGTATGTGACAAATGGTTCAAAAGTTATGATCCATAATAAAAGCTTGAGTGTTGTGTCATGTGACTTTATGGTTATGAGGTATGTGTCTATTTCTCTAGGTCCCTATGACAACAGAACTGTGTTTGAGACACTGGACATCGGTTGGCAGTTGCTCCGAATCTTCCCCAAAGAAATGCTGAAGAGAATTCCTCAGAGCACACTGGCCGAATTCTACCCGAGAGAGTCCGCTGCCCGTCACGGAGCCTCCTAAGACCACTACAGTTTCTGGAGGCCCGGGCTAAAGGTCACATGACCTGTCTCCCTCAGAAGACCTCATCCCTTGGGTCCACCTTTACTCTGACAAGTGGTGTTTAGAATTACAGGGCATAACTCTGGGATAATACACATTTAATATGCATAAAATGGTTTCATAAACATGCGTGTCATTATCCCATGTGTTATGACCACCAGAGATTATTCCATTGTCCCCCATTGTTGTGTTATACATGTTTGTGTGTACTTTATTGTGTGGATAGAATATGTAATTGTGATTTGCTTTTGCTTCACTGTTTTGTTTTGGAGATGCATACTGTCCTGTAGTTCAGTTCATTTTTTGTTTTTCCGAGAATTTGTTTTGAGTTATTTCACTAACCGCAGCAAAAGGAGAATATTAAAAACATTTGAGCTCAAAGGGAAAAATTCAGGGCTTCCTTGCACATTTATGTGCTCTCTCACATCCTCCATTCATGACTGCAACAAGTGCACAAATAAAGTCATATTTTGAAACATTCCAATGTAAGCCATGAGAATATTTGATTTACAAATTCATTTCTGGCCCTTCCCTTGAAAATAATTGCTTTTATTTATTTTAATATTCAAAAAACAAATCCAATTGAATGTTTGCGCACCAAACTTAGTTTGTGTTATGTTGACAGACAGGTAATTATAGGTGTTGAATGATCATAGAGTGTGTACGCTTGTCACTGACAGCTGTTATTTCCCTTTTAGAGGAGGATGGAGGATGTTTACAGCAGCTGTGCTTTGAGTTATGTGCTGAGATATAAGACTGATTAAACATTCCCCTCTTACTCTGTATGTGTAAATGCGTTTTACCTGTGTTGATTGCTGTTAAAACTGTCAAACCTCTCAGATGAATTAAATTATATTGTTATATCGTGATTGGCTGGACCACTTCAGTTATTTGCCATAATAACAGCAATGTTAATTGAAGTGAATGAAAATGGCAGTGGATTGTTTTCTGTGCTGAGGGACTGTCCTTACAAAAATCAACCAAGATAACAGTTTCAACAACAATATTATAGCTCCTATAGTTAGTGAGGTTTACTTCAACTTCTGCCAATTTTATGCCCTTTTTTAACCGTCTCTTATTAGTGTGGCCTCATTTTATTAGGGTCCAGAAATCTTGCCCCTTTTAAATATTTTTTTTGAAAGTCAGTGAATTTGTTTAGGAAGGAGAGGAAATATATAAGATGTGATGGGTAAAGTAGACAGGAAAAATCAAGGTAAATATCAATTTTAAAATTGTCTTTATTATTATTGTTTGTGTGTCATGTTTCATCCTGCAATAATTTTGCGGAACTGAGCAGAAAGTGAAAATTATAGGTATTGTGTGTATTATATATAAAATGCTGGCTATTTTCAGCATTTCTACCACCATAATTTCCGCCACATAATGCTGTAAAACATCACATTATTTAAGATGTGAAAATGACACTGAGAGAAATATCCATTATTACCAAAAAAAAAACAAAAACTTTTTAAATTAACTGAAAGAGTGTAAAACGATGTGATTAAAAAAAAAAATTATTTTCTCGAAGTCCATGCTAGGTCTAGAACTGTCTAGTTGGAAAACTACTGTAAAATCATAAAGAGTGTAATTTGTACTCTTTATTTTTTAAGCCATTTTTGCTAAAACCATGTTACCACTTTTTATTGTTGTAACTATATTCGAGGAAGAACTATGGTTTGCGTGGTACATTTTTTACTTTAATGGAGCATGCTGATGACCTTAGGTGAGAGACCAGGTGTCATTTCCTGTGTCGCTCGCGCTACGCTTAACCAGAGTCTTGAATAAGTAACCACATGAGCTCTTAAAGGCGTCAACGGGAGAGCAGAAAAAGGGGAAAATGATTTCAGAACTGTCCAACTACTAGGGTAAGCGTGGCTGTGTTGAATGCATAAGGAGTGCTGGAGTGCTCTAACTAGTGCACTTAATAGTGTATAGAAACTAGGTTGCTGAAACTGTAACAGTCAACACACAGGTTCTATAATAATAGGCCTACATGAAATAGTTTTTTTTTTTTTTTTTTTTAGTTATAACACTCATCTTAATGTCGACTTTATTTTAACCTTATTCTCAGAAAGAAAAAGCCCATAATAGTTTTTGTACGAGGGAAACAAATAATCTATTTACCAACAAACAAATTCTGAACTAAAGTGGAACAAAGATTGTATTATAACGTTCTCTGTACATCGTAATCCCTTCTGCATGTAGAGGAAAATACTCCTTTACAAATACAACATAAATCCTTTTGCATTGAGAGGCTTGTTGTGCACATGCACACACATTTTTGGTGAACATCCTGGCGTTTCTTTTGTTTTCATGCAAAGATGAAACGTTTATTGCCGTCTGTCTTGACATCTTTCTTTATTGCCCTTTTAATTCTCTGTTTTCCCCAGCTAAATAAGCACAATGTGTTTTAATCCTTGGATAACCAAATGAAACAAACTGATTTTTAGTAGCCTAAGTGTTAACAGGAACTAATTTCTCAGCTGATCTGTAAAATTTAATAGAATTATTATGGAAAATCGTGGTTGGTGAACTAGAGTAAATTCATATTTACTCTAATATAATGTGTATTAAAATGATATGACAATTATGATACATTTGAGTATTAATATGACTGGATTTGACGTTTTATGATGCCATCTCTGAAAGCTCTAGTCATGTGACTAGTAATCAAGACTCAAGACTGAAATCACTCTGAAAGATGTAAGGCAATATTTATATGGTATCTTTTTGCTCAAAAGCACTTTTTTAAAACTGTCTGCTATGGCTTTTCCATGGTAGCCTGTGTCACCGTGACATTAATAACCCACAGACAGTGTGGTTTGTAAACCCTTTACAGATCATGTCTTCTATTCTAAAATTAGATGCATATTCAGTAGAGCTGATGCTGATTCATACTACAGGCAGAATGTAGACAGTTATGAGTGGAACTGTTATCATCTTATCCAGCATATTATGTATTTTTCATCCTGGAAGAGAATTTCCGCTATTTGTAATTCTATATTTTTGCAACTTTAAAAATAATTCTGTTTAAATTAGCACTAGTTTCCATGAGCAGTCCTCATGCTGGACATGAGTGTTGGGTTGCAGTAGAAGTTTCCTCCTGAGTTGATCTCCTGTATAGTGTGTTGCATTAATTGACTGTGGAGTTCATGGGAAGTTGTGAGACATGTTTGGCGTCCTTGTATTTCAGCAGTAATTCTCCAGTATGAAAGCCTCCAAAGAGAATATGAGAAAATCAAGAAGGAGGTAAGACATTTGTTGTCATTCTGTCCTTTCTTTCAGTCCCCTTTTTTCCCCTTGCACTTCTACAAAATCTGTGCATGGTCTTAAAGGGATAGTTCACCCAAAAATAAAATAAAATATTTTGAAAATCTTGATATCATACAGAAATATAATATTTTTCAGCAGTTTCTTTCCATATAGTGAAAGTCAGTGGTGTCAAAACAGCATTGCACTGCATTGACTTTCATTGTATTCAAACAGAAAATTCTGTCATCACCTTTATGTTTACTACCATTCAAATGTTTGGGGGTTGTAAGATTTTTTTCAGTGTTTTTGAAAGAACACTTTTATGTTCACAAAAATGCATTTACTTAATCAAGATGGGGGGGTGGTAGATCAGAATGATTTCAGAAGGATCATGTGACACTATAGTCCGGAGTAATATAGTGGCTTCTGAAAATTCAGCTTTGCAATCACAGGAATAAATTACATTTTAAAATATATGAAATAGAAAATAGTTATACATTCTTGAAGGTGAATAAATGATGACAGAACGTTTATTTTTGGGTGAACTATCCCTTTACAATTATATTTTGGGATTGTTTTGCATTTAAAAAATTAAAATGTTTATTTTATAATTTTAAATAAGTAAAAAAAAAAAAAAACTCTTCTATCAGTGCATACTTTACTCAGTGCCACTAAACCTGCCATATATATGATAGATTTTTATGAACAATTATTTAATTTTGTTTCAGTGTAAAAAAAAAATGCAAGAGGAGAGAGATGATGCCTTACAGAAGCTGAAAGAATTTGAACAAGGTTGGTTTTTAAGATCTTAGATTCACTTCAAAGATCTTTAAATTCACTTAATGTCAATCAGACATCCTTCTGTGTAGTACATTAAAACAAAAGTGTATTGTAAATCCCATTGATTTATAAAGACTACTTCCACTTCAGTTTCTGAGGGAAATACAGGCTATGCTTTGCTCCTTTGGACTTTGATCCCAGGATATTGCAAGGACTATCACACCATTCCATACAGACACTCCTAGTTATTCCTGTAATCATCATTTCCATGTTTTCCAACAAGACATGTTTTAATGTTATTCAAACTGCACTAAATCAAAGCAACTGGAGTAGCTCTCCAAATCCTGCTACAATTTCAATGTGTGTGAACAAACTATGTATTTGAGTTTACATTTACTGTGCCCAAATGGGTATGAAATGCTAGGTAGTATGTTTTGATGAATACATTAGGTACCAAATTCAGATCTGAGATGTTCTTTTTGCAGACATGAGTGGAGCTATCGACCGCTTTCGCTCTCATAGTCTGATCTGAAGTTTGGGGTTGACATCAGTCACACACACCTGAGTGAGGGGGAAAGCGACAGGTTTCAGTCTCAAATGGGTTTTTCGGCGGTCCTTCCCTCGTCAAAACGCCACACTTCACCTCTCTTGCGTGTCTATACAAATGTCACCTTTTTTTTCTTTGCCAGGAAAACGTGGAATTCAAACGTGAATTAGAAGGCGAAATTTTAAAAAGCAGAACAAATGGCCAGTGGTGTTGGGGAGGGGGAAATCCATTACATTCTCATTTTAATGCACAAAATAGGTCATTATTTGATAGAGAAGAGCGCATGTTTTTGTGAATAATCTTGGCCTTTGCTCATGTTTCCTCTGCCATAAACACGTATTGTGTATGACTTCCACTTAAATAGTGGCTGCAGCTTCTAGCAGAGCAGCTGCATATTAGGAGCTATTACGTGATTTCATAGCTCTTGGAAAATTGCTTCTATTCAGCGCAAAGCGACTGAGGGGGAGGCTGGCTGGGTGGGGGGCGAACGAGCGAGGAAAAAGCCCCCAACACACAATCATGTCTTTTCAATTGGAGATGGCAAGGTTGATGACAACATGACCATTGTGTTCTAATGATAAGACCACAAAGGCATCTGCCCCCTCATCAAGCTTGGCGCTGTAGAAACAGCATCAGAGGCTTTAATTCACTTCTCCAACACCCAGGCCCGATAGCATTATACTTGGCGTCCTCGTGCACGTAATCACTGTCTGTCTCTGAGAAGACGCGTGCGCGAAGAGCCGGGGGTGGGGGAAATGGAGGAACGGCGCGAGAAGAAAAAGATTTGAAGATGTAACGTTGATGGCGAGGCCAAAACTTACAATTAAAGCTGCCAAGCCTGACGTCTGAAGTCTCCCCCTCGTCCCCCTCCTGCTCCACAACTGCCTCACACTTAGCCCGGTTTATGTGCAGCAGCTATTACAATTAACCTGTCACTTAGTGCTAGTACTACCGTGAGAGAGAGAGATGAAAGATGGGGTGGAGGGGGACCAACTGGCAGCTAAGTACTGTTTAATGAGTGACAGTGAAAGGCTTACATCAGGAACTTGGATATCGCAGACATGGGCGTTCATCAAGTTTTAATTAGGTGTCATTGGGAGGCAGCCGCTGACCGTGATGGTGCTAATTCCTGTTTTTGCTTCTCAACCACAATGTGTAATTAGTTAAGAGGCTGTGAGCTGGTCCGTGGCCAGTCTCTGGTGATTACGGACATAAATAAGGTAAGAGCTCCAGGCGTTAAGAGCATCTGCGGCTTCAATCTCGCCATCTTCCGCCTCTTTGGAGGTTGATAGATTGCGGCCACTCATCAGACTGACTGCGTTTTGAATTTGAATGTTGTATGTTAAGTCTCAAATCAGCTTGTTTTGAGACTCTTTTTGTGCATGACAGACTAATCATAAGCATTTAGGAATATATCTCAAAGAGAGACTCTTTAGAGACACTTTGGATTTTTGAAGGTTCTTGGATTTGACGGTGAAAGAAAGGAAACATCGCAGATAATTTGATTAACCCAAACAATGAGCCTCGGCTAAACAGGCCTGCACTGATCTCAGTCTCTTGTCCCTATAGGATCAGTATGAAGGGAAGCACTGAACTAATTCAAACAGATCTATAGAACAGGCAAAGCTGGAGAGGTTATTGAGTGGGAAAGAAAATCTGAAAGAAGGACAAATAAATTTTTTCAGCATAAATATGTTAATGTATATATTTAGTTTGGGGTCAGTTTTTAATGTTTTTGAAAAAGGTCTCTTGTGCTCTTCACAGCTGTATTTATTTGATCAGAAATACAGTAAAAAAAATAGTTATTTTCTGTTTGGATATATTTTAAAATGTAATTTATTTCTGTGGTGGCAAAGCTGAAATTTTACAGTCATTACTCCAGTCTTCATTGTGACATGATCCTTCAGAAATCATTCTAATATGCTGATTTGGTGCTCACAAAAAATCTGCTGCTGCTTCTGCTTAATATTTTGATACATTTTACATTACCATAACGATACATTACCCTGATAATCCTTCCATTAATATTAATTAATTAATTAATTAATAATTCCTTAATTATAATTTCTTTAAAAAAGTAGTGTGTGTATGTGTGTTGGAAATGGTTCAAATATGCAGATGATGCTGGAAAACTGTTCACTTAAATGGTCCAACAGAGTGATAGATCAATATTAATCCATATCAATCCATATTAATCTTTAAATTACAATTATGAAATAAAACGAAATGTATAATAATTATATATGAATTACAAAGATGTTTCAAGTAAATTTAGATGTACAGCATGTCCCACAACAGAACACTTGTATGACTACCATGACATCAGCTATTCAAAACAGTTCAAATCCTTGCGTTGTTTTAGCATGTGTTGTGGCCACCATAAAAACTGTAGTTTCAGCTGCTTCATACACCAGATGTCCCTAGTCAGCTTGCTCAAAAGGAGTCTGGAGAGCATGATAACTGATAAAGAGCTGTTCTAAGTTTCAGTGCTCTGGACAGAGTAATTGTATGATGTTGTGACCTTGTCTGTGAACGTCATGATGTACTGTGCTGACTGCTCCAGTGTGTGCATGACAGAAAATTAGTTGTGTGCCTGCCTGTAGTGACAACTGTAGTGTGTTTGTTGAAGAAAACATCAAAATATTTGACATATTGCTTGTCTTCAGTGTCACACAGGGTGATCGAGGAGGTGAACAACATTCAGGAGAATCTAGAGATCGAGAAGACATGCAGAGAATGTGTAGAAGCTTTGGCTTCAAAGGTGGGGTTTTACAATAAAGTTATGATTGTCTGTTCTTTTTTATTCTGTTTCATTTGAGTCCCCTTATTTCTGTTCTGTTTCATTTGATTATGTTGTGTTCTGGTTCAATTGATTCTCCTTTGTTCTGTTCTGATTCATTTGATTCTGTTCTGTTCTAATGTATTTAATTAGGGGCCAGGCCCCAAAGGGGCTGTAGCCCCTATTGTATCTGTATGTCTTCTTCTTATTATGAATCTTTTTCTTCCCAAAAGGGAGTCAATTGCAGCCCTATGAAGGGAACATGAAAATGCTGAATATTGGCACACTTGTAGTGATGGTCATGAATGGTGATCTGACCAACTTTGCGGTCTCTAGGGCCAACTCTGTAGCATCACCACAAGTTTAAACATATTTATTTTTCAAACGTTTAAAACTTTTGAACCCTTTGCTCTAGAAAAATGAAACTTAGTACAGTTGATTACTCTCTTCATGCTGATCACATTCAATAGCTTACATTAAGACTCCACCCATTACTGTAGTGAGCATTTTGGAAAGTATATTATTGGGGGGGGGGGGGGGTTCGCTGCTACTCCTTTAAAATTCGTCAAATTCTTATAAAAAATTGGCAGATATGATTTTTGGACCAAGCCGCATAGAAATGTCTGAACAGAATTTATGACCTAGTGGTGAAAAAAAAAGTTTTTTTGATTTTGTGACTTAATATGGTCGACCCGAAATTGGTTCAGAGGCTGTATCTTGGCCAAAGTTTGATCAATCGAAATGAAAAGTAGTATGCTTCATCAACACCATGATCTGAGGATTCATGCCAAATTACATAAATGACAACAATGCCACCTATGGATCATATGATCCAAAATATTGGCTGTTTTTGCCAGGGCTTGAAAACAAAGGAAAAAAAATCTATCGGTTCACTCCGAGCAGAATCGATATTTTAACGTTTCTGTTCCTGCGTTCCTCTGTATTATTTCCGTTCCTAAACCGGTTCGGGTAGAAGAAATACCGGTTAATAACGTTATTCAAAGAATATGAATTATTTGCCTATAATAGGCCTAATAATAATAATAATTATTATAAAGTACAGTGTTTTCTTTACTCAAAAAGAAAAAGAATCAAAAACAGGAAGAGATCCGGTAACGTTAGCCTTTAACCCGCTGCGCTTAGTCACAGCCAATACAGCATCATCTTTTCTAGATTTTGGCCAAATGTAGGCTACTAAACAAAAAAACAAAAAATCTATCAACACTTTAAAGACATTAAAGTATTTTTAAGAAATTTAAAAATGTTTGCTGCATTGTTAAAAAATGCTACTTGTATAAGATTGCGTTTTGAGAGTGAAAAAAAACATAGGCCTAAGTTGCGTATAGGCTCATGTCGTATTTTATTAGCCCCATTACATTAAGAAATAATTTAGGCTAAAATGCCAGTAGGCTAAAGCAAAATTTTTACAAACATTATAAACCCCATTATTAGTTTCTCTCCACAACAAATCCTCTAAAGTTAAGGCTATGCGTTTAGGCTATAAAAACGTCAATCCAAAAACAGATGTCTACCTCTCTCATTCGGCACAAATCCAAATGTTTCCATATTCGCAATGTATCTGGATGCTAAAATATTATTTATTATAGGAAAGGGTTTGTACTTTCATCATCATCCTTTACATTGGCTCTAACAGCACTGTGTGGCGCTGCTCACGCTGATAGCAACAAATTTTGTACAACGGAGCAGTATAACTTTTTATTTGTTTCTTTAACTGTATTCTATTTTGATAATGAACAGGCTGCAACGTCGCAAAAATATGTTGTGTGCGTGTGAGGCGCCGGCGCGATGGTCATACCAACGCTGGTTGGTTATAGGCTACAGATAGGAGCAAGACATTATTCAAAACTGTCAGGTTTTTGCAAACTTAAGAAAACTACTTTCTGCTGTCTCGTTTTCCTTTCCGAGAATTTTGGAACGCGTCACTATGAACCATAGCACACTTTTTTCTTTCGTTTTGTCATCTGTCAGTGATTTAAATGAAATATATTTCCTGTATACGCCTATATTCCTTTTTATGTAAGCCTATAGTTTTATTCTGTTTTCTCCGTTCACAGAAGCGCTGCATGTGCATGTGATCTGTTGAATCCTAAACTCTTAACGCCGGTGCATTGACTTTGCGACTTACCTATGATGAGTTCACAGCTGAGTGGGCATTTCACTCATTGACGTCAGAGTCACATTTGCAGGCCGTACTACTGCAAATTGTGATTGGTTGACAGCAAATTTCAAAAATTAAATGGAATGATAAAATAACATTATTAACTGGTTAATTGCCATTTCAAATTTTCGATTCTGTTTGGGACTATGAAATTTTATTTTGTTTCTGGTTCTGTTCCTGTCAAAATATCATTTTTGCTCCTTGAACCGGTTCAGAGCCCTGATTTTTGCTAATAACTTTTGAACTGTTAGTCAGAAAATCAATAGAACCATTCTGTCCACCATTTTGAAATTTTATCAAAACTTGCAATATCTTTTATATCATTTGACACACTTGCACAAAAATGGGTAAGTTTCACTGACAGGATGTCCCGGAAGTATCTGATAAGTTTTAATACAGTGCCACCTAGCATTCCAAAGATATATAGATTATTGCAAAAATGCTTATAACTTTTGAAAACATTGTCCAAATTGTTGTTTTTATATCCCTTCATTCCCTGGGTTATGCCGATTCTGATGATATTTAATATGTCATTTTCCATCAATGTGCCTGTCCGCCATAGCTTCGCATGCTAATCTGGTTAATGTGATAAGGAACTTTTTTTGTGAGCTCATTCTCAGACTGAAACCACAGAAGCCTGGTGAACATGCAAGAACGACTAGCTCAATGTGTTACACCACGGATCCTGAATGCTTCATGTGGTGGGTTCGAAACTCAGTGTGACATATGCCCAGACTGCAAGAGGTACTATGGCAAGAATTGATGCAGAAGTTGCAGCCATTGTGATCAGTGGATATAAATATTCCATGTCCATATTAATCTTTCAATTAAAAATATGAAATAAAACAAAATGTATAAATTATTATATAAGAATTACAAAGATGTTTCAAGTAGGGATGAAGTACACTTGTTGACTGGGATGACATCAGCTATTCAAAACACAGTTCAAATCCTTGCTAGCGTTGTGTTAGCATGCTCTTGGCCCCATATCGCTGCTTGTAGCTATATTTGTGTTTGTTTTGTTTGATTTCATTCTGTTTTATTTAAATTTATTCTGTTCTGTTTCATTTGATATTCATCTGTTCTGATTTATTAGATTTTTTTCTGTCATATAATTATGTTGTTTTATTTAATTCTGTTATATTTTGTTTCATTTGATTCTCCTTTGTTCTGTTCTGATTAATTGGATTTTCTTCTGCTCTCTGTTGTGTTCTGTACTGTATTTATACTTTTTTGGGATTTGATTCTGCTTAATTTAATTCTCTTGTGCCCTTTTTCACGTGATTTCTCTTTTGTTATTTTTCATTTGATTCCTTCCTTTCTGTTCTGTTCTGATTCATTTGATTTTGTTCTCTTTTGTTTCCTTTCCTTTGATTCTCCTTTGTTCTGTTCTGATTCCTTAGATTTTTTTTCTCGTCTGCTATCCTCTGTTCTATTCTGATTCATTTCATTCTGTTCTTTTTGTTTGTTTGTTTGATTTGATTCTGTTTCCCTTGATTATCTTTTTATCTTTTTCATTTGGTCTTGATACTTTATGTTCTGTTCTAATATCCTTTGTTTTCTCGTTTCATTCAATTCTGCTCTACTCTTCTCAGAAACAATATTTCCAGAATCATATACCCATGTTTTCGCTTATGCTTTCATGGTAAATAAATTGAGATCTACCATGCCTCTATCCAACCACCCTTACATCCATTTATTTCCTCCTCCATCCTGAACAAAGTACACACAATTGTACTCCACATGTGCAGTCAATCCATTCAGTTCATGCTGGAGTCAATCTTAAAGACTGTCTCCCTCCCATATACCTGCATCTTGGTGTTGACTGCCAGCCCACCTCACTGGACCCGCTCATTACAGAAGTATTCAATTTGTCATCAGTCCCAGCTCAGCACATTGTTTAGTTGAGTTTCAGTTCTGCCGTTCAGGCTCAGTCGGGTCTAAAAAGTGAAGTGGCATCTACACTGAGCGCTCAGCAGGTAAATGGATCTCTAAAAGCCCAGGTGTGTGGCAAATTAGTGGGAACGATTACCAGCTCATTGCCGTCTCTCTGATGGATGAATCAACTTTCTTCTGCTGTCTGTCGGTGATGAGCGCTGATCACCACACACAGAGAGAGAAATGAGAGAACAGTAGCAGTGAAAGGAATAAAGACACAGATAAAAGAGATAAAGACCAGGAGAAAATAGTCTTTAGATTGAAAAAGGACACTGTTGTCCTGCGTTTTAGAAGCAGGCTAGCTGTCATTTGATGTCTTTCTGTGTCGAAAATAAGAATATATTTCACTGTGCAAATGAAAACGGACGAGGTTTTTTTTTTTTTGTACTTGACAAAATAGACTGAGGTGACAACCCTGCTGCCTCATTGTTATTTAGCGTGGATGACAGGATTTTTGTCCTGCCATTTCTTGAGAATCGCTTGTTAGATTTCTCTTGAGGTATAGCTCCATTTTTTTCCTTGAAGTATTTGAAGCCATCGCAGATGTTTTCTGAGAGCTGCGGTTGAGGAAGACCGCAGAGCATTTCATTTGTACGAAGGAAATAGACCTGCAGCTGGGCCGTTTTGTGCCTCAGCATTATGTGTTGGATAAAAGCTTGATTTAACCAATCAATGGTTTCCTGACATCCTTAAATGCACAGCCCAGCTTGTTCTGTGTTCACCGACGGCCACTGCGCATGAAAACTGGTGCAGATGCCCTTTGTCCTGGCTGCTCTGAACATCCCTGCTACGAGCCCCTCACGTCTGTGTGACTAACAGCAGGAGAGTCCTGTAGGTTTCGGCCTCCACAGGTTTGCTCATCTTCCATCTGTCAGGACACATGATTGTTTGAGGATGCAGTTGATGTCTGTCACTAGTTGCTCTTTCAACTTCCGATTTATCTCAAATATCTCATGTCTTTATTATAAGGCAGGAAACACTTTGCATCAGATTGGTCTCTCAAGTCCAATGTTCTTGCATTAAAATCATTGATTTTAATGTTTTTGAAAGAAGTCTCCTATGCTCACCAAGATAGCAAGAAAGTATTATTACAATTTAAAATAACTTTTCTATTCTTATATTTTTTTTAAATGTTCAAAAAAATGTGATGGCCTTTGATTGTCTTTAATCCAGACTTCAGTGTCACATGATGCTACAGATGTAATAAATATTTCTATAATAAATATTTAAGATATTGCTAATTTTCTCTGTTTTTACATTTGTTATCTAATTTTAACTTA
Source organism: Cyprinus carpio (assembly GCF_018340385.1). NCBI lineage: Eukaryota > Metazoa > Chordata > Actinopteri > Cypriniformes > Cyprinidae > Cyprinus > Cyprinus carpio. Next base: position 9,144,154 of record NC_056588.1, on the reverse strand, counting down.
ACAACTTAATCTTTTAAAACCCTAAATATTTAATAACACTATAAAATGTCACCATTAGCATATCTCAAACAAGATACTCATTTTCATAAGGTACATTATTGGCCTAAATTGGATAACTTTTAGTGTTTCTATTAATCTATTTATATAAAACTGTATTAAATTTTAATGCTGGCCATTTGTCTGCCATGAAAATTGCTATCACCTTGGTATTTTTTTGATATTGATCATATCTGTAATATAGGTGTATTCTTTAGTATATTTTGCCATAATGAGCAGCAGACATTATTCCACTTATTTTTGGGCTACTTAACCAGTAAATAAGTAAATAACTAGACATGAAATATTGATTGTCGCAGTATTTATGTGAACTAACCTTGCAAATATTTATAAGACAAATGTGGAAGACTCTGACTTGTTTTGCATCTCAGCCCCGCAGAATGGAAATAAATCTCACTTCTTTTTTGAAAGTGTGAAGGATACGTTGTGAAAATTACAGCATTGACTCATCCCAAATTTACATTTAAATTAGTCCAAAAATTTTGGTAGGTGTGATTGGAGGATGGCAAGTGGAATTGTCTCAAATAGTCTCAACATTTCACCGGTATGATTTATTTAGTGTATATGACGGCTGTAATTTTGTCTGCCAAGAGACCCTGAGGCAGACAAGAAAAAGAGAAGAGAAAAAAAATCATAATCAATTTCTTAAACCTTGGAACATTTTGAATTAAAAAGCAGTAATGGATGAGGGTTCGCGAGTGGTGGCAGGCAAATCAAAGTGCAATGCAAACACATGACATTTTGTTTTGATGTGTGATCAGAGGAGATGAGGGGCCTGGCCACCTCGGGACACACGTCTGATTTCTGCCACTGTGTAATTTCACCGCTGCGCTCTCATCAATGCCAGATGATTATCACAGAGCGAGCATGTATGCGTGTGTGTCTGCGTGTTTATCCCCATATTATGTGTTGTTGATTGCGTTTTTTAAAAGATGCATTCAGCAGGAAGGATGGCATCAGGAAATGGATTCACGTGCTGTGCGTCCTTACTTGGATGTCATTAATAAAGGCTTGTTAAAGAAGGGGCTTTTTTTTTTAAATCCTGCCTCCCACTCTTTTTCTCTCTCTGACCGGAATGTCATCTGGGACTAATTTACATACCTCCACCCCCATTGGCTCTCTGAATTTCCATTAAGTGGCCTCCCTAATTGAAGTGTGAATGACCAGTCTTAAATTACTTTAATTGGATGTTCAAAAAGGTAAAATTTCTCGGATGCAGGTATGTGCATGTGGCAAGGGAGGGGGTCCGTGGCCACACATGATAGAATGCTGTAATTATTTACGAAAACAGGAGTGTCTGCTGCTCCTGTATATGTGTAATGAAATGTCTATTATTTTGCCCTTGATTATTGCTCTTTTCCAGAGTGTTCGTGCTGTGTGTGTTTGGCTGTGTGATTGAGGGGAATTGCATGGGCACCCGCTGGGGTTCCAGTGGGCTGGTCTGTCTACATGCTGCTGATTTGATTTCTCATATCTTTTCGCTCTGTGACAAATGCAGAAAATCACCGGCTTGGGTTTTATATCATTTGTGGTGTTACTGGTGTCATTTTGATCTCTGATTATTCCTAAAAGTATGACGACATTGACCTCACTAGATTAACTTTTTCTTATGTTGTCAATAGACACTGGATTTTCATTCTCTTCACCGAGACCAAGATAATTCATGTTTTGATAGTGTAGCTCAATTGGTACTGTGTGATGCTAGCAGCACTCAGATCATGAGTTCAGATGTATACATTAAATGCACTTTTAGCTGCTTTGGATAAAAGTATCTTTCAAATACACAGATGTATGTCTTTCTCTCAGTTGAACAGACAGAACCGTTCTCTGAAGAGGAAGAGTATGCTCTATATGTCCCACCTTGGTGCCGATGTCATCGCTGAGATCAGTCTGGATGATGATGATGATGAAGATCTACAGGAGGAGGAGTCAGGTGTCTGTAGCTCCTCCCACTGTCAGATTGTCATTATAGGTGGGTCAATGCACTGTCAAACAATGTATTGCTTAATAAAAAAAATTATAACTTTAAACTTTTTGCATCCGAAGATTAATTTTAAAGGTGAAGAGTATAATTTATATGGCACAGGCAGCGAAAGAATTGCAGTTTTTTTTCTAAATTAGACGCCTATGCCATTAAGTGTTTAGTTTTTGAGGCTATTAGATAATTAATATTTTAATACAGAAAAATACAGAACATTTAATTTATGTATTTGTTTGTTTAATTTGTTTTAGATATTAAATTTAAAATATTTTTACACTTTACACATACAACAACAGTTCAGAGTAACAGGCTTTTGTTTTTCAGTGTTATATTAAATGTTTTATTTATTTATTTATTTATTTATTTATTTATTTATTTATTTATTTATGTGTTTTAAATATTGAATGCAATTTTTTGAAAGATCTTTATATTGAAACAACAGTTAAGCAACAGTTGAAAGTGACCACAGGCTTTTTTTCAAGCACTGAAAAGGACAAACCAAATATTAGGTCATACAACAAATGCTTCTTGTGAGAGACAGACTAAAAATGCAAGTCATATTGCCCTCCAGTGCAGTTCTCAATTCAAATGTTTGGTTACGAGACACTTGAGAATTTTACTGCAGAGTTTTGTTTTTATTTATTATTATTAATACTTGTCTTGTTTATTTGTGCTAGAGCTGAAGGATAAACTAGAGGTGATCCTGGCTGAGAAGAAGCAGATTACAATCGATCTGGAGGCGACAAGAGAGCAGCTCTGCCAAACTAGGCAGGAAGTATGTGAGAAAGGCATTTGATCTTAGGTTTTACTGCATTAACTTACTACTCATCTTTAAGAAAGATCTACCGTGCATCATTTTAAAAAGGTCTACAATATACACTCTAAAATCTTTTTTTAATGAAGAACAAATTTTTGATCCACCTCCTTAAAGTCTTTAACATTAACCCTTGCCATGTTTCACAGTGAGGGGCCTGTCTTTGTGTCATGTTGTTTAGTGTTTCAGATGAATCAGTTTAACGCAAATAAATGAAGCCCTCGCTCTCCCTTTCTTCCTAAGCTCCTGAAAGAGAAACATGATAATACTGTTTTAATAGCTGAAACATTCCAACAAAAGAAGCTCTTGGCAAAATACAACAGAGGTCAGTTGTGCTCCTGTTCTCTTCAATCTTATCAATCTGTCTCTCTCTCTGTCTCTCTCTCGCTCTACTGCTTTCCAGTCCCGACATTAATTTTCCTTACTGCTGTACTCGCACTCTGCTACATCTTCATTACTTCATTCAAAGCCTATACTATGTTTCTTGTATAATTATTACAATAACAATAAGTCATACAGTATTTTTATGCAGATCTGAGTGATTTCTGACAACTTTAGCTTGATTATAGACTCAAACAGATCATGGAAATATCACAGAAATCTGAATGCAGAAATTCAATAGGAATTTAAATTATACAGTATTCAATATTGTGTGTTTGAAATGTTTGCCAAGGACATCGGGGCTCAAAGGCTTTCCTGTAAATGTGTGTAGTTTCTCAGTATGCTCTAGATGAGTTTGAGGCTTTGCAGGAGGATCTAAAGCTTGAGAGGGACCTGCGTTCTGAAGCAGAGAAGTTTGCACATGAGGTGAAAGCTCAGTTTGGTTTAATTTCAAAATGATTTTATTGAAATGTATAAGACATTCCAGGAACTCTGAATATTTCTGGATTCCTGGAATATGTTAAATGGTGTGAATGTGTGTTTATCTCTTTGTCTCTCTGTGGGTGAATGAAGATGCTAGTAGAGCAGAAGAAGCTGAAAAGACAAAGCCAGATGTTGATCCCGAGTGTGTCTCCAACAGAAGCTCTACAGAAAGCTCTGGCAGAGATCAACACACTGACACACACTTTAGAGACACAGAGACTGGAGCATCAACAGAAGGTAACACAAACAGACACACACATTAATCCCCACACTGTCCATTAGTTCACAGTGTCCTGAGAGGGTGCCGACTGAATATCATTAAAATAATAACAGAAAAACCAATCGAATCAACCCTTCCCAGTTTCACACCAAAACACACACCCATGCAGTTCATACTTGCCTTGCCTTTTCTAAAAGGCTTAAAAGATAAGACCAAGGCAAACTAAACTAAATAATAATATAGACAAATAAAAAAACCAATAAAAACACACAACAAAATTATCAAAACTTCATCCAAAATTGAAATAAAAACAGAAAATATATTACTAAAAACTATAATAGTATCTCAGTGACAGTAAAAATCACTGGTCCAGTGTCCCAGCAGCTATTTTTTTGTATAGTAAAAAATGGTAAAGTAGACCTGTTCGCCATTTCATTTGATGAGATTATGACAGAGTTTTCATTTTATAAGTGAATTATACCTTCAAAGTTCAAAGATCACATTCCATTTTTACCCCCCGTGTTTTTGTCTTTGATTGTTGTGTTGTGTATGTCGGTGGACTTCAGGTAAAGGCTCTTGAAGAGCAGATACACAGCAGTGAATTAAAGAAGCAGCTGACAGCATTACAAAGACAGATTGAACTGCTGGAGGAGGAGAGAAAAGAGTGGCAGCACAAACACACTAAAGCTGAAACCGAGGCCAAAGACCTCAGATTCACAGGTACCAAGTATGGGGTCGGTTTTTAGATTAGTTTTTAGAAGTGTCTTATGCTCACCACAGCTGCATTGATTTGATCAAAAATACAATAAAAACAGTAGCATTGTGAAATATTATCACAGTTTAAAATAACTGTTTTCTATTTTAATATAAATGTAATTTATTCCTGTGATGCAAAGCTGAATTTATAGCTGCCATTACTGCAAATATAGTCTTCAATGTCACCTGATCCTTCAGAAATCAATCTAATATGCTGAATTGGTATTCAAGAAATCTTATCTTGCTCTAATCAATGCTAAAATAATCTAGTGGAAACCATGATATATTTTTTTTCAGGATTCTTTCATTTATAGAGATTTCAAAAGAACAGTATTTTATTTGAAATAGAAAAGTTTTGTCACATTATACATTTCATTGTTGTCACTTTTTATCAATTTAATTCATCTTTGCTAAATAAAACTATTAATTTAATTTATTAAAAAAAAATCCTACTGGTCCAAACTTTTGAACAACACTTAAAATAACCCAGTGTTTGTATGTGTGTTCTGTAGTGGAGGAACTGAAAAAGAAGCTCCAGCAGGTCTCTAATCAGCTGTCCCTGGACCCCCTCCTCCACCTCCACTTTCTGCCCCCTTAAGTAACCCACTCAGGTGAGTGTCTGTTTGTAATGAAAACCATCAAAATGAAGAAATACAACTTAGGGTGCTTTCACACTTGGTTTGCTTGCCTGGTCCGAACCAGAGTTCGATTGCTCCCCCTGCCCCTGCTGGACTGCGTTCATATTATATTATTTGGGTCCGAACCATGGTTCGTTTGCGTCATCAGGCCAGCAGCTGTTTTAGGGGAAAGTCGTGGCCTAGTGGTTAGAGAGTTTGACTCCTAACCCTAGGGTTGTGGGTTCGAGTCTCAGGCTGGCAATACCACGACTGAGATGCCCTTGAGCAAGGCACTGAACCCCCAACTGCTCCCCGGGCGCCGCAGCATAAATGGCTGCCCACTGCTCCGGCTGTGTGTGTTCACAGCTGTGTGTGTGCACTTTGGATGGGTTAAATGCAGAACACGAATTCTGAGTATGGGTCACCATACTTGGCTGTATGTCACGTCACGTTTAGCCTGTTGCTTAGTAATGGCGGCGCAGGAGAAGCTGGCAAATGCATGACATTGCTCTCTGCACTTTTATATGTATATTTACGTTTCTGAACCGTTAGTTTTGTTTACAAAGCTTTGGTACATAACGGCACTTACGTCTGTCTTACGAATGTACTGCAAATGATCTAAAAACACTGAAGGCGAACAGAAATGAGATATACAGCTCTCTGCTTGCAGCACGTCAGTCACGCTCGTCAGGAAAGTGAGTCAAACACACACACAAACACATTTTTATCGAATAATACGTCATTAATAGCAGCTCACTTCCATGATTTGGTACAATTGCGTTCACATCCGCAGCGAACCATACCGGAGTTCATATGAACCGTACCCTAGACCACCCTTTTTTTAATTGGACTCGGGTACAATTAGCAGGTGCGCACCTGAGCTCGGAAGACAGCGTTCACATCATCCAAACGAACCGAACTATGATGTCAATTGTGTGCACCAAAAGTGCTAGTGTGAAAGCACCCTTAAAAGTAAAACATATCTCATGGAAACTTCAGTCATTAGGCTGTTTGCTCATTGAGAAGTTTCAATGACATATTTCTTGTTGAAACAGGAAATGTTGCTTTAATTCTTTAGTTTTCTTTTGTCTCTGTCTCTTTTAGCTCATTACTGTCTATACTTCGTAAGAAAAAAGATGTGAGCACTGAAATTGCATTAGTGGAGAAGGACTCCTCTGAGAAAACCCCAGGCAAAGAATGAAGACCCATCGGAGTTCATTTCCAATCTGTAAACCTTTTGTTTTATTATAATTTATACATGAAAAGTTTACATAGATTGATCATTTAAAAGCACCAGTAATCAGTGATGGCTGATGGTTCAAGGTTTTTTTTTCATTTTTTCGTTTCTTTAGCAGGGCTGCCCTACAGTTGTGTTCAACGTCAAACCACATGAAAGATTTCAGACGATTATGTTGAGCTTTCTGATCAGTGTCAAAAATCTGCAGTGCATGGAGTCAGATGGAATGTAATTAATGTACACTTTAACACAAAGTATACTTCTGCTCTTTATCACAGTAGTGGGTAAAAATGAAAGACTTGGTCAAGTTCAAGTTTGTCCTTAGCCATTTCTTTCAGCCTTATACTAAAAAACAAGGTGGGAGAAAAAAAGGAAGACTTGCAGCATTTTGCTGAAGGACAAACACTTTTGTACAGAGTTTGGATAAGTCATTACCCATTTATGCTTAAAAAAAGTTGACAATTTTTCAATTATTGGCATGATGTTCAGATTTATAGAATTTGACCAGTGAACTTTAGCCTTCCTTTTATCACTAGCGCTTGATTTGCTTTTTCACTGGGTTTGAATATTTACACGGAATGGTGATCTTTGAATGGATTGACTAAAATTCTTTCACTTCCTATAATAAGTATAAGTGCGGGCCAAAGCTTAGATACTTTCTCAAATAATTTCAGTTTTCTTTCAGGTGTTCTTGTTAATATTGAACAACATTTTTATGATCTCATATTAACATAAGAATATAATTTTACTATAATCTAGCTCTGAAACTATAATCTAGCTCTGAAATGCAATTTTAGAGCCTTCGCAAAAGAGAATGTTTAGAGAGATTTTTATAATGTCAGAAAAAACATCAGACTGGTGAGCAGGTAATATTTATATTTCTTTGTTACAGTTAATGACAGAATGACTAAAAGAGTTTGCCAAGGACACTTAACAAAAAAAAAAAAAAAAAAAAAAACATCATAGATCAACTTTCTTTTGATTTCTTTTTTTATTATATTTGTGCATGCCAGCACAAATAGAAACCTTTGCAGTTCTGTTTAGTGGTGTCAGTATGTCTGATATTATTCTGTGTCTGAAATGACTGCTAATGAAAAGCAGCAGAGGTGTTTATCTACATCTGTGTTGATCTGTTTAAATGTGCTCTTATAGAAATCCCATTTGTTTGTCTGTGTGTATGTGTGTGTGTGTGTGTGTGTGTGTGTGTGTGTGTGTGTGTGTGTGTGTGTGTGTGTGTGTGTGTGTGTGTGTGTGTGTGTGTGTGTGTGTCTGACAGAAAAGGACATCAGACATCAAGCTGTGGATGAGATGATGCAGCGAATCAAAAAAGGAGTTCAACTCCGACATGTTTGCCAGAGATCCAGCAGAGCCAGACAAGGACCGGTACACGTTTCATACAAACTCATACCAACACAAAAACCCTCACTACTTTAAACTTTCTTTAAAGAAAGTATTCAGTGAATCAGTGTCATTTAATGAAATTACTAATACTATTAGCCGATCAAATATAATCAGAAATAAATACTTTTATTTAGCAAGGATGCATTCAGTCGATCTGAAGTGACAGTAAATATTTATAATGTTACAAGAGATTTCTATTTCAAATAAATGCTATTCTAGAATCTTGTTAAAAAGTAGAATAATTTCCACAAAAATAGTAAGCAGCAACTGTTTTCAACATGGAAAATAATATGAAGGGTTTCTTGAGCATCAAATCAGCATATTAGAACGATTTCTGAAGGATCATGTGACACTGTGAAGACTGGAGTAACGGCTGCTGAAAATACAGCTTTGCATCACAGGAATGAATTACATTTCAAATATATTCAAATAGAAAACAGTTATTTTAAAATATAATTACATTTCACAATATTACTGTTTTTGCAGCCTTGGTATAGTAACGGAATCTTTCTGTTTAGAAGTTTAGAACTTTCTGTCAAGTGTCCCGGCCCCTCCTCCTTGCCTGGGACACGCCCTCCGTCGCCATCACCGAAGTCTGAGCTGGAGAAAGCCCTGCACAGACGTAGGGAAGCGCTGAAGGCTGCAAAGAATAATAGTCAGTCACACACACACACACTTCAGCACATTTTTTTCTGTCTCTTGAACCAGATCATCTGTTTAACTTTTCAACCATTCCCCTCCAGCGAATTCCAGTATTGCTCTGGATCTTCCCCATAAGCAAACCCAACCAGAGCCAGGCCAGAACACAAGGGACCAGGACACTGTAACACACGACAACCACAATATACACTGATTAGCTCAAGCCTTCATAGGAGCTCATAGGTTGTGAGTATCTGCTCTTTTATGTAGAGCCGTAAAGTTACACACAAACAGAACATTTTGAGCGTAGTTCATCCAAACTAACCAAACACGTGACTACAAAATCTATTTTTTCCCAATTGTTTAATTTTTATCTTTTGTTTGGTTCAAAGTGGGTCTGTATTCACTTTCCTTATCCATAACAAAATATATTTTATATAATGTATGAATCAGTGTTTTAGCATAAACTTTTTTGTTAAGAAATTTATATTTTTATTTAGGAAGGATGCATTAAATTGATCAAAGTGACAGCAAAGAATTTTACATTGTATATTTCAATTAAATGTTGTTTTGAATTTTCTATTCACCAAAAAATCCTGGGGAAAAAATTATCTTTGATAATAATAATTTAAAAAAAGTTTAGTTCTTGGGCACCAAATTAGCAAATAAGAAGGATTTCTGAAGCGTTCCCATCACAGGAATAAATTATATTTTTAAATGTATTAAAATAGAAAACAGTTATTTGAAATTGTAATTATATTCTACAATATTACTGTTTCATTGATTTTTTTTTTTTTTGTCAAATAAATATAACCTCTTGAGCAAATGTTTCAAAAACATTTTACAAAAAAAAAAAAAAAAAAATCTTAATGACCCTATATTTTTAAACGGTAGTGTATGTGCCACTTATACAAGAAACTGTCAGAATGAAAGAAGTAAGCGATCACATATATTGTAGTGATCTCAACAATGTTATTATAGCAAATTTGAGCCCACTTTGGGATAAAGTCTGAGATTTCAGGATAACTCCAATATTCTTCACAAACCAAATGATCTAAACTGTCAGTCTGCCTACATTTTATAGCTTTATGCTGTTACAGCATGTCAACAATTTGAGTCTGTTTTATAAAAATAAACATTTGATACTTGAAAAGTACTCTGGAGCTATGAAAGAGAAACCCCTAAAAAAATAACTTCTGTTTGGAACAAGCACATTAGTCACGTTTTATTATCTTGAGAATGTTTAAACTTCTATAAGTGGTATAATGTTTGTTTTGTTTTATCTTCACTTGGAGGGACTTTGAATGCCTTTGAGGGTTTAATAGTAGTGAAACAAAATCCCTTCCATTCCACAGTCTTATACTTTGGCTGGACCATCCCCAGTGAAAAAAGTTATTGACACATGCTTTGTCTGTGTGAGAAGCATTTCTGGAGGGGCGCTGGTGACTAGCCTTGAACATGTGCCAACCTAGTGTGTTTTCTAATGGCTTTGGCTAGACTAGTATTAACCTTGTAACGTCCCACTTGGTAATTACAAGGCACTGGTGTGAACTTATCCCCTTTTAACAGTCTTTTTACTGTTTCATGAGCCTGGATATTTGATCATATTCAGTGCTGGTCTTTCAAAGAATTGGGAGAAGAGAGGCAATTTCAGGTTGTCAATCAAACAAGACAGATTTTTAAAATAACACAATGAATTGATGCTATTTGTACGTTTATTGACTGAGCTGTAATAAAATGTGTTATTCTTTTTCAAATTGTTGTCATGCCAACATGACAATAACATGCTACTGAATAAAATATATAAAGCGGTTTAACTGAAGCATTTTGAAAGTATGTATAGTCACGGACCTGAGGAGGTTTCATTTATGTCTCCCTGAGGATACATTGTGAGAAGCAGCTGATCTTTGTGACTCTCTAAATGCTTCATTAAAGGAGATCAGACTTTCGTGAAACGTTATTATACAGCAGAATACTTTTCTGAACCCATTTTCTGGAGCTGAGCACATACCTGCTTTTGTCATATTAACTTCCAGCAAAGATGACATAGATAGCTTTATTGGAAACGTCAACGGAAGGAGCAGCTTTTTGAAATTTCATGACTTTTTTTTTCTCCCCCATTTGAAATGCGGAGTTCAAAATGTTCATATAGTCAAATTGTGATTACTATTTTTTTTTTTTTATGACACGGAATCTACTATTAAAAAAATACCTGATAATGATGTTTTAATGCCCTTCGAAACTTTGTAGGATTATATATAAGGTAAGATTTCTGATGTTTTTTGAAATGATGTTTTTAAATAACTGTTTTCTTTTTGAATATATTTTAAAATGATTTATTCCTCTTGACAAAGCTGAATCAGCATCATTACGCCAGTCTTCAGCTTCATATGATCCTTCAGAAATCATTCTAATATGCTGATTTGCTGCTGCTTTATATTTTTGTGGAAACTTATTTAATGGAGCCTTGCTGAATAAATTTATTAATTTGTTTAAAAAAACAAAACAAAAAAAACAATCGTAGTACCCCCAAATTTTGGATGGCAGTGTGAGTATGCTCAAAAATAATTAAATAAATAAAAACATTAAAAACACAAAGTCTTTTAGACCTTGACGTAAAGGTCTTTTTGATAGTCTACAGGGATGAAAAATTATTCTGGATGGGTTTAAAGCATCGCCTTTTGACTTGAGGACAGTGGTGAAGTGTTTGCTCATTGGCATTTTGGGTAAACATTTTCTACGTTTCACATTGTCCACTGTAAATCTGACCCTTGAAATTTTGTATCTTACCCCATCCAGTCCACAGAGAAGCATTTTATTCTGTCCAAATCACACACTAGATCAGATTTACACAACGGTGTGACGTTTGTCATGCCTCGTTACTCAACAGGATTTCATTTCCTCTGGTGAGCTGCAGCTGCTGTGATGTTGTTGTGCTGTGAAACAGGAGATGTGTGTGTCTGTGCTGAGGCTCAGTGACTCTTTCCACTGCTTTCACATACTTAGGCACAATTTCCAGCGTGGCTTAGAGCTCTTCATGGGGTTAAATCTTCCCAGACACAAAAAGAAACTTTATTTCCTCTCTCTTTCTCTCTCTCTTCTTTTCTCTTTTTTTTACTTACCTGACCCTGACCTGCAACAGAGAATAACACACACTGTTATATACTCCAATTCAAGGCTGTGTATGAGAAGTGTTAGTGTGGACTGTCATTGTGTTGTGTGAATGGAAGAGCTTTGTGGAATGTTGTTGTGCCATTTCAGATCTAGCTTTGAATCTTTGAGGTCCATTGAAAGCCACAAGGATGTTTGTAATGTCACACATTGTGAATCTGGTAAACAGCGATGTTAAATGTTGGTTAAACTACTGTTGTTCATAAAAAGTTATCGTATTTAGTTGAATGTCAGTTTTGCAGTCAACTAGCTGTATACTAAAGCCCATATAGCATGAGAGTCGATATATATTCAAGTTTATATTAAAAAAGTCTTTTGTATATAGGCTAGTAAGTTTTATTTTTTTTCTCACAGTTTTTAGGTTGTTCTACTGGTACAACTTTATTTATTTTAATTACACAGCTCTGTGGAATACTTAATTCTGATTGGTCAGTTGCGACATTCAGAGGTATGTTATCCTTCAATAACAACCGATAAAAGCTAATAACACAGGCTCATCCGGGTAACTGAAGTCAGCGCTATACTCTTGCTAGGAACTGTTTTTTCTTGGTGGAAGCTTTGCATTTGTTTAGCTAATAAAATATTAAAACTTGTTTTAAAATTGTTTACAATTATTTAATTATCCAGGTATGCAGACTCGCTCTCGCGTTTCATACAAACACAGCTGCTGCCATTTTGCTACGATTGTTTTGTACACTGTAATGGATTGTAAGATAACTAACAAACTGGTAAGATTTTAAAACATTTTCGTCTTAAATCTTTTAATATTTATGTGGTCAAATGTTGTGTAATAAGTGGTTTGACTGCACTGTATCCCTTAAATGTCCGTCTAGTTTGCTGTCTTCACGGAAACTTTGCGTTCAACATTTCAACTCAAATCAATATTTCATGTCTAATTATTTACTTATGTGGCAAGTAGCCGTTTAATAAGCGGGATAATGTATATCCAGCCAGTTGTTATCGCAGAATAACCCCCTTTAGGGTGATACCCTGTCGGGGGTTATTCTGCGATAACAACCGGCTGGATGTACATTATGCTTTACATATTCATTTAAATCTAACAATACCTGTTAATGTCCAATTAAATTAAATAAAAATCTTATGATCAGCTGAAATTGCACATTAAATGGTAAAATGTATGATAACACACACACACACACACACACACACACACACATACATATATATATATATATTTATAATGTATTTATTAAATATTATTATTACAGTAAAAAAAATTACAACAAGATTCAATTTGTTAACATTAGTTAACTACATTAACATTACATTAAAGGGATAGTTCACCCAAAAATGAAAATCACCCCATGATTTACTCGCTCTCAAGCCATAGGTGTTTTATGACTTTCTTCTTTGAGACGAATACAATCGGAGTTATATTAAAAATGTCCTGGCTCTAACGCAACGCCTACGTCATCCGCTGGACGCCACTCTCTTGTGAATGTGTGTACGACAGTTAGCAGAAGCTAGAGATTATGGTTTATGACGTTTTAAATATGGATATTATACTTACACAAACAGATCGCTTTGTTTTAGAAGGCCTTTATTAACCATTATTATTTTTAATATAACTCCGATTGTATTCATCTGAAAGAAGAAAGTCATGTACACCTAGGATGGACTGAGGGTAAATCATGGGATCATTTGCATTTTTGGGTGAACTATCCATTTTACTACATTAACAACCACATTAACTAACGATGAAAAATACTTTAAAGGCATTTATTAATGTTAGTTAAATGTTAATTTCAACATTTAGCAAACAAACTAGCAGTGAACAATTAATGTTAACAAAGATTAATAAATACTGTAACAAATGCTCGTTACTTAATGTTAGTTGTTAGTGTATTAACTAATTGGAACTTACTGTGTGAAATGTTACTATTATTATTATTATTGTTATTATCATTGGACTTTTGTGTGACCTTAAAACTAGATGTGGAAGAGATCATAAACCAAGACGATAAACATTCTAGAAAGCATCTACATCCTTTTAGAGTGAGATTTTCTATCAGTTTCAACTCCATTCCCCAACAGCACTCAAAATACAATCAATAATCGGCTCACATTTTTACAAGCTCTTCTGTCCTGCTCATAGTGTATTTTGCTTTGTTGACGTTTCTGGTTTGGCGTTTGTTGAAGATGTGAGGTGTAAATGAGTAAACATCTTGCTCAACTGCAGTCTCTCTCTCGTCTTCTGGTCTGCGTGTTTCTCTTAATCGACGTACTATAAACATTCTGTCAATCTCAACGAGCTTGTAATCATGAAACGCCGTGCTGGGCTGTTGCTCTGCTGCTGTTTGTGTCTTTCTTATGTTTGCTTTTTTATGGTGTTCTGAAACACTTGTCCTGCACTTGTTTCAAAACCATAGTCAAGCAACACAAAACAACCTCTATTGACAGAACCACAATTTAGAGCCCAGCTTGTGTTTATATGTGTGTGTAAAACGCTTAATTTAGCCTGTTTTGTCAGTCATTTTGTTTATTTTTCAAACAGAATGATTGCCTGCTGGGGAGCCACAGTAACTTGTAATACTGGTCTCAAATCTCTCTATCTCTCTGCCGATGCTGTCAGGACCCCCTCCACTCCTGCCGAGTCGAAATAGCTATTTTTCCACAGATGTCACCCATTGTACACTTACAAAATGCTCTCTGGTCTTCATCATGTACGTTTTGTGTATTTTGAGGGCTGTGTTTCTCTCCTTAAAAGGTAAAATGTTAGTTAATTCAGGATTTCTATGAATCAATTAAGAGGTAAACAAGATAACGAACATGTCGTGAGTTGGTTAGGAGCTGAAGATGTCACATTCTTGTGGTCTGTAGTTTTGCAGCACAGCTGTGGTTTTGTGTTTTCTCTCACTTGTTAACACAAAACAGTCCATTCACACTCTTTCACACAAACACATAAACAGACACAAACACTTGTATGAAGCGGACACTGCTGCCCTTTTGAACAGGCTGGATAATTGGCCCCATTCAGTCACTCTATGTGTGTGTGTGTGTGTGTCAGTATCTGTTGTCTGTACTGTATATAGAGAGCAGAGGATGTGGAGAAGGAAGTGATGGGTTGTTTCATGCCTCTTCGTTATTGAAGAATAGCTTTGATTTCTCTAAAAAGCTGTCTGTGTGTGGGGGAGACAAAAGCGGGACGGAGTTCATTGTCTGAGTTTTTTTGAGTCTTGATTTTTTTTTTTTTCTTACAGGTAAATCTGGAGGACATGGAATGAAAAAAAAATACTGACACATTACACACACAGTTAACTTTTGTGAACAATCAGACAAAATAATTATATGGTGGGCAAGTCTATCTGGAAATGTTCACTGTGACTACTGTGAAAAATATTAAAATGTATTAAAAATTGTAGGTGGGCTTTATATAAAAAGCATGGTTATGTTTATTTAATAATGTTTTTTTTAATGTATAAACCATCTATAAGCACTAAAGTATATCACACAGGAATATGGTGCATGTGATGAGTCACTTTACAATTTTGCACTAAAAAATATACTTTCATGTGAATTGTAATAAATATGCATTTTGATGTCATGCAGTCAGGTCAGACAAACCCTACTGTGATAATGACAGACAGACAGACGGGAGATGAAGTCACATCAAGTAGAGATGGTCACAGAGTCACAGCCGTTTCCAGAGTTAAATGTTTGGAAAGATCTAACAGAGGCTGTTTTTTTTTCTCTAGCACCTGAAAGACACAAAGGTACTATACATTGTTTTCTGAATGTAGATGCAACTTAGAGTACTACCCATTATGTAAGTGTTAGAATGTGTGAAAGAAAGAACCGTACCCAGGATCCCCTCCTGCTCCAGTTCCTCTTCTATCGCCATCAGACCATCCACTCTCATCCTCTAAACCCGCCCACTTTGAGAAAGGATACACCTGACCCTACAGCCTTTAAACACACACATATGGTCAGGTCCAGAAGAAAGAATCTGCTCCTAAAAATCAAATTAAACCTGAAAAGTTTTTGGATTTTGAAAAATGTAAAACAAATCAAACTAAGAAATAATTAAGATTTTCCATTATAGTATTCATTCTACTAATCAAATCAGCGAAATTCTGACATTCATGTTAATTTTTTTTTTTTTTTTTTAGTTTTTGTGCAAATTATTTTATGATAATATAGTTTTTAATGAAAAATTTTCTACTAAATTAGAAAAATTATTGGTCTCGGATCTTTGGACTTAGTCATACATTTGGTCTGTGTTCAGCAACATATTTAATTTACAGTATGATAGAAATATAATTTCATGAGCTGCATCAGTTGTTTGACAGGTATGTTCATTGGCACATATTCGGGAACTAAATGAATTGGATTTCAGACTTAATAAAAATACTTAATCAGAGACTACATGCACACATACCACTAAAATTAATTCCCTAAAAAAAAATTCAAAAAATGGTTGTCAACCCTGCAGGTCAAAAATTGATATATGTGACCTTGGAACACAAAACCAGTCTTAAGTGTAAATTTTATGATCTGAAAGCTGAATAAATAAGCTTTGCATTGATGTATGGTTTATTAGGATCGGACAATATTTGGCCGAGATACAACTATTTGAAAATCTGGCATCTGAGGGTGCAAAAAAATCTAAATACTGGTGCACCTTTTGAAAAATGAATTCTAAATACATATTACTAAAAAAAAATTAAGTTTGATATTGTACCAGGAAATTTACTAAATATCTTCATGGAACATGATCTTTACTTAATATTACATAAAATAAAAATTGATAATTTTGAGTTACATGCTTATTACATTCAAAAAATATACCCTAGAGACACTTTATACTGAAAATGTGGTCCAGGCTCACATATCACCACTGCCTATATCCTGCACTCTAACACACAGCGAACACTTATGATTAACAAGATTATAAAAAACAACTCTTTCATCCTCCTCCTTTTTCAAATCACTGACTATGCCAGAACCTCAGTGAGCACTGAGTCTACTTTCATCCTCAAAGCCTACCTTTCTGCTCTGCAATGCTTTGTATAAGGTCAGTTCATATCAGATGAGCCAATGCATGACACGATGGACACAGATTGTATTAGCAGCATCTATCAGGCATGACTTTACCAATCACTATACCTCTCCCACTGATCAATATCATATTTTTTAATCTCGCCTCTTTCCTGAAAGGATCAATGAGGGTAATATCATATTTTTTAATCTCGCCTCTTTCCTGAAAGGATCAATGAGGGATGTGATAGCAGGATATTTATTAATCAGACCCTCGTACATGCCCAGCAATTCATCTGGGGATTTGTGACAGCCAGATATTACCTCATACTTCCCACGTGACTAGAAAATGGCAAGAAAAGCATTTAAAATGGTGACTGTATATTATTTGAACTTTTTTTTAAACATTTGCAGTACTTGTTTTGGGTGGACATGAAAGTAATAATTTCCCTGTTGTGTCTTCTCATCATTCACATAGTCCATCAGGCCATGTGCTTCACAGTTTATAGCCAAGCGCAGGTCTGAGCCCAAAGCCAATGCCAGGTTAGCACATGCCTCTGTGACCAGATCAAGAGCCTGTTCACGACGTTTAAACCCCACCTGTAATGCTCCCTTATCTGTTACACCTACTGTATAGGCTGAGAAAGGTTAGTGACAGAGGAATATCATATATCATCATAATGAATTATTGGCAACATGTGGCTAAATAGAAATGGTTCTGAAAAGGTTTAGACAGTATACTAGCTTGGGACTATTATTTTAATTGTTATTAAAGCTATCACGGATTACTTTACATACATGACTGTTCCATAGTTTGGGGTTAGTAGGATTTGTTTTAACGTGTTTACTGTTTCTGAAAGAAGTCTATTATGCTCAAAAAAAGCTGTTTATCTGATAAAAAAATAAATAATACAGTAAATGCGAGATTACTGTTTATATATATATATATATATATATATATATATATATATATATATATTTAAATATAGAATTTTTTACAGCTAAGTTACATCAGCATTTTCAGCAGCTGGATACACAGATTTTGTAAATTACATTATTTACATAAAAACAAAATTACATACTTTTTTAATGTCTTTTTGTTTGTTTTGTTTTTTCTAAGACACAATCCATTTATAAGGCACTCAAGCCAGTTTACATATTTACATTCTCAGTCTTGCACTAAAGATTAAAATATATTTTGATGTGAATATAAATATTGCAAAAATAATAAAAAAATTTCTTTCCATAAAATCAGATTTCTTCAGACATTTTTAAAAACCAAAGAGGGGCAGTAATCATGGCCAAACATGATTTTTGATCTCTAGAAATTTGATCCCAGGTTGTCTCTTTAACCAGTGTGACTGCGGCATGCATGGTTTTAGAGAAATTGACGAAAAGCAAGTGACATAAATTGCTGGATCCAAGGAGGTTATACCATAAAATTGTACGATTGAGTGTTAACTGGGAAATGATATCCCACTGATATAATCCATTATGTATCCTTAAATGTCCATTATGTATCCCACTTGTAAATCAAACTCACCTGAACAAGCTTTAGTTAGAACTAAACTGATTCCAGCATCCCTACCTTATAATGTTATGAAGGTCTTTATCAAGGCTATATAACATTAGTGCTCTGAGGTTCCCACAATGCACAGTGCACCAGTAATAGCCTCCCATCTAAACATAACTATATATTTATTGTGTGACATGCTGTTAAGTGGTTCAATCGTCATTCATAAGCCCTGCACGTGATTGAGGCCTGTTTATTTCATTCAGATGATGATGTGCGGATAATTACCCCAACAAAGCATCAAAAAAAAAAAAGAATCCACATGTAATTTGTGTGCTGCTTGATGCTTTTGTGTGAGCCGTAGCATATGACATTATGTCCCTTTGTCAAAGAGTCAAACCCTATGAGAGCATCCTTACCCCAGCTTTATACGCAGATCCATTCAAAACTCTCCTCATTTCACACTGCAGCTCAAGGCCCATGCCAATGACCTGCAAGGCCAACACACACATACTATACATACTGTGCTGAACACAACCTACTTTACTAAAAGTTTGTTTGTTTTTGTTTAAGTGTAAAAAGGTGGGATCCTTAAGCACATGCATACTTCTCTGACTCTTTGCGATGAGCTGGGCATGAGGATGAACTCCTCTAGCAGGTTGAGTTTCCCCAAAGAGTTCTTTCCACAGCTCAGTATTATAATCATGAGAGCCGGCAGGTGCGTCTCATTCTGAGCCTAAAGTAGTTTACAGGAAATGAGGAAGAGGATAAAAAAGGAGTTTTACATCAGTATAGTGTTCAGTAGATTTCTGTATAACAAGTTCATCAGAACACAAGTCTTCTCCCATAATGCAATTCTTCAAGCACACGTCCACTTGATGATTAACATACATGACGTGTCTGTGTTTTTACATACACTTTAAAAGTTGTTGAAATAAAGCAATAATACAGTCATGCTACCTAAAAAAATATTTTTCTGATTTGATGTGATTTTTTTTTTTTTTAATTAAAGGGATAGTTCACCCAAAAAATGCTAATTTGCTGAAAATGTACAAACCCTCAGGCCATGCAAGAAGTAGATGAGTTTGTTTCTTCATTGAAACTGATTCGGATATATTTATCATTACATGACTTGCTCACGAATGGATCCTCTGAGGTGAATGGGTGCTTTCAGAATGAGATAAAAACATCACACTAATCCACAAGTAATCCTCTCTTGTGAAGTAAAAAGCTGTGTGTTTGTAAGAACTTGAATGTTTGATGTTTACAAAGCGTTTCACTTTACAAGACATTAATTGAGGGACTGGAGTCTTGTAGATTATTGTGATATTTTTTCATCAGCTGTTTGGACTCTCATTCTGATGGCACCCATTCCCCATTGGTGAGCAAGTGATGTGAAACTAAAGTTGTCCAAACCTGTTCCAATAAGGAAACAAACTCATCTACATCTTGGATAGTTAATTTTCAGCAAATTTGCATTTTTGGATGAACTATTCCTTTAATACTTTAATTTAACAAGGACACATTAAACTGATCAAAAATGAGACATTTAATGTTTTTCATTTTCTATTAATCAAAGAATCCTGAAAAAATATGAATGTATGTTTACACAAAAATATTAAGGACCACAACTGTCAACACTGATGATGATGAAGATGATAATAACAATAACAATAAATGTTTCTTGAGCGCTAAATAAGCATATCAGATTGAATCTGAAACATCAAGACTGGAATAATTTGGCTTTGCCATCACAGTAATAAAATATATTAAAATTAATATACTAAACCAGTTATTTTAAATTGTAATATTTCACAACATTACTGCTTTTACTGTATTCTTGATTAAATAAATGCAGCCTTTGTGAGCAACTTTTGAACGGTGTAGTACCAGCGGGACTCTGACTGATCTGATATGTCGGTATAAGGGTTCTCCTAGTAGTCTGGCAGTAGTTTTTGGCACAGCCAAAGAAACCACACCCACTGCTGTAGCCCCTGGCAGTCTTGGCACTGGGGTCTCTGCAGGAGGGAGGGGTTTCTCTGTGCTGTTACCTTTTTTTCCTGAATATAAAAACAGTGATGGCAGAAGAAATTGCAGGGGATGGAGAGGTCAAATTGAAGGATCTGCAGTTTAAAGTGCACTATATTATCTTATGTCATCTGAATCTTAAAAAGGAGCTGAATGGTGTGGTTGTGGAAATTAAAGCCCAATTCATACTTCTGCGTCGAACCTACGCCGTAGGTTGTAGCAGAAGTATAAATGAAAACTGAAGCATAGCCTACGGCGTAAAGGCTACGGCGTAGGTCCGACCCAGGAGTATAAATCAGCAAGAAGCATTTATCTGAGCGTGCAATGTCTACATGGTGGCCACCATGAGAGAAGACCCACTCCATGCAGAATAAAACAGCTTTTTCTAAGCCACTGATATAACTGAAGGCCATCATATTAAACATCTTTTTCAAAAGTACTAATCATTTCTTTAAGGGTAAACGCTTTTTTAAAGTAGAAAAGTTCACCTGGGGCACCTATAAATCTGTATATCTTTGATTTTTCTAAGATTTTAAGAAAGGTTGGATTTAATGAAAAGGTTAAAACAGAGTCACCATCACATAGAATGAAACACATGTGACTCAGTACAAGCTGCTAATGTATCTGAGAGTAGCTCCCAGTAGGATTTCTATGATAACACAGACATGTGGAATCTTTTACAACAGGTCTCAGATCATTGAGATGACAGCAGAGTGCAGAAGATTGGCTGGAATATTGTTTACCCTCTTGTCTTTGAATCCCACAGGGTTTTTCACTTGCTGTACTAGGATGGGCTGTTGTCCTCCTGTGGCAACCTCACTTAACCTGAATTCTATTCTGATATATTTATTGTGTGAGCTCAAATAATATGTAACATCAGTGATGTTTTACTGTGCAATACAGCTAAATATTCTTTAATGGCAAAACATTAAGCTCCTTTACCTTTATCACCTCCTTTCTTGTCTTTGGCAGGGGCAGGTGTAAGAGCCTCAGACACTGATTCATTCTTCAGCTCATCCTCCTCCTCTCTGTTAAGGCTGTCCTTGTACTCCAGGTAACGAGCCATGAAGAAATCACTGCAGGCAAAAGACACACAACCTCAGTCATACATGTGTGTATTAAAGCTTAGTTATCATAACAACCTTCATGTTCTTTGACTGAATGCTTGTGTATTTTGTATTGTGTGTGTAATCACCTGAGTACTTTGTCCAAATTGGTTTGGTCAGTGGGGTTAAAGCCTTGCAGCATTGGACTGAGATGCTCTCTGATCCACTTCAGAGCTGTTGTGATGGACAGACGTTGCTGGTTATGCTGGTTGCTGTTAAAAAATACCTCCCCTGACTCTGCCACACCATCAGCCAGACCATCACAAGGTCCATCCATCACTGCACTGCACACCATCTGTAATTTACACAAAATGGCATTGAAATTCAAAATTTGCCCCCATAATGAATTTCTCTATAATCTGATATATTTATTTAATTCTATTCTAGGATTGTTTAATTATTCTCATGGTTCAGATTCAGTTAATTTTAATCCACTGACTAAAATATTTGACATAAAATGTGCTATGTTGTTTCGGGAATATTTGTATACTGTTATTATATTTTCACACTGAAAACAATGCACTTCTTTCACAATAAGGGGAACGGTGAATATTCTTTGCAAAGATGAGTATGTTTGGGTTTGGCTAATGTTAAAGCAGAGATCAGAAGTCAGAAAGTTCTGTTGAAAAGTGAGTCATCACGTTCGAGCACTCCCAAAACACACTGAGCTCATGCCTACAGTCGGCCTGTTCCCTGTCCCAATGTATACTGTCATAATTTCTAAATTTCTAAACTAAAACAGCAGCACTCAACTGCAATATGGCCACCATATCAGAAGGCATAATGCTTACTTTGCAAACAGAGCGACAGAGAGAAGGCAAAACAAATGGAGAATGAGAGACAGAGAGTGATCTGATGTTCACACATAGTTAGTGGTTGGTTGCCGAAGCACGTGAGTCACAGTCAGGGGCATCATACACTCATTTTTTTTTTGAGAGGGCATGAGTGAAGGGGGGTGGTGGGGGGGTGCTCATCATGCTTGTCATATGACACACAGCAGTAACTGATATAGACTTATATTTTATTTTTATTTGTTTCCTTCTTATTCAAAATATTCCCAAAAGTGTTAACTATATCATAAAATATCTCGATTATCAAATGTGTACGTAAATGCATTTTGCACCTTTATAGATTGTTAATTGATTATATTATTGATTATAATCACTGAAGCTGTTTACACTGTGAAATGTATCCTACTTACGTCGTACGCACATCTGCACTTTGTTGTTTCTGATGAGAGAATTCGTCAGAGAGCAGAATTCCTTCAGCGAGCAAGAGAACAAACCACCGACATTTCAGCGACGACTCATGATCTGAACGCCTCTGATTAGTCATTGCATTCATAAGCTCAACAGAATCGTGTGTGATTGGTTACAATGTGCATCGCTGTAAAAACTCGTGTCTCTGGCTCAGTACCAGCCAGCGAACGCAGATTTGAATTAAGCAGCTGATGCTGTGACACACTGCACGTTGTAATCACGCCGGTGATTGTATGAAATATAAAAATATATATATATTATTTGCCTATTTTTTGTCTTTTGGAAGCTGCATTCAATATCCACTTGGCTCAAAAATCTGAGGGGGCACGTGCATGACGCCTCTGGTCACAGTACAAACGCACACGCTCTGCTACTTTAATTGTTCTGTGTTGTCTGTGTGTGCATACGTATGTGGACATGCTGTGACCTAAATTCATCAGTGTCACTGTCACTACAAATTTGTGGTGCAAATGGTAAGGTGAAAGGTTACAGGGCGATGAGCTTCCAGTTCCTCATAACCATCAAAACCGAGACACTCGGATCTGATGACCATCTTGTTGCCTAAAAGCAACGCTAATTTAATTAGGCTACTTTAGACCTACTTGCTGTAAAACACATTAAGCTCATGGGACAAACTGGTAGCTGCTCTGAAAGGTAATTTCAGAATATACCTTTTCCTCATTTCTGATGATGAAGTACACATGGGTCTAAACTGCTGTCAATCCTCTTCCATCAAACACCTCTCTTACAGTGATTTTACTAATTACTGGAGTATAGGAGAGCTTGGAAAAATAGTTTGCCTGAAAAAGAGTAGTAGGCAGTTATTGATTTGAGTTCATTATGTTGGTGTGTAATTATGGGGGTCTGACCTAAATCAATACTGACTTCATTCTGGTGGAATAACAAGTAAACCGCAGAAGACGCAATGACAATTGTCATTTATAATTCTACAGGAGGTATAATTATAATTCTAAGATAAAATGTTAACAGCTGCCATATCTCAAAAGCATAAGTTATTTGATTTGTCCCACCAGATAACCATAGATATCATCCGGCTTCTGCCAAAACATCTCGTTCAAGACGGTTTCTATCTTCTGCGGGACCCCGGTGGACCTGTAATGCTCTGCGGCTTTGTTCTTCAAGTCGTGAAACCCCTGGTCCTCTTTTGATACTATGCTATGGCTCAAGAATCCTTTATATGACATGATTGTTTGGTTTACGATAGAATTTCTTCTTTACAGTCCTTCGCTGTCATGCGCGCGTCCCCGCAGGCTTTGTTGACGGTCTGTGGTTGCTTGGCAACCTCAGACGTAACACCGCGAGAACAGAGTCTGTTTCTCTTTCATAACGCATTTAATTGGAATAAGTTCAATATCCATCTTGACGCTGTGTGGCCTCCATAAATATAATAGGACCCTCCATTCCTCCTAACGTAAAATGCTGAATATTTCGGGACCTTTTGTTCCCAACCTTCACAAGACTTAAATTAATTTAATGATAAATCTGATAACGCATTATCAAACTTAATTGAAGCGGAAAAACTGCATGCGCTCGCAAACGTGAGAAAAGTGAGTGAAGAATTAGCACCATTATTCGTCGCATCAACAGTTAATATAGAATAAAACTGTTTTATAATAGCCTAGTGTATTTTTAATTGTAACAGAACTGTTTGCTGAAACATATCTAGGCTATATCTAGATATCCTTGCATTGCCATGTTCACTGATATCACGTGTGCCGCGAGTCCTATAAGATTAACGTCGGTAAGTGCTAAATCCATTGTTTCTGTAAAGCTTTTAATCAACAACCTGACTCTGAGACCCAAATCATAATGCGGCCAAATAGGCCTATTTTGATTAATATGTTGAAGTATGTTGGGTCATGTTTTTCTGAAACAAAATAAAAATGATTAAAACGTTTCTATGAAGTAGACACTAAATGTCTCAAAATATTTTACTCTAGTGGAAAACCCTGACTGGTTGCTCTACATGTCAAAAAATAAAACAAAAATTAAACGAAGAATGCGTAGGCTAATGTAGCTAAATGATCCAAAAATCACTGCCGCGGTCATAATATGGACATTTTCGTACTGCATGAACAAAATTACAATCATCCAGGTTCTTAATAAATAAAAAGCAACTGGGCAACTATTTTACAAATAAAACTACTAGGCCTACTACTTCAACTACTAATAATAATGTAGGCCTATTAGGTTAGCCTACTTGACGAAAATAAAAGTAAAATAATAATAATAATAAAGTGTTATTACATTTTGTTATTATTGTAGAAATGTTAGGTAATAAAGTGTGAATCTGCGCGGTTGCCGCTGCCTAACAAACTAAGACTGCTTTATTAATGTAGCCTATGTAAAATTATTTAACGTATCTAATCTATTGCATGAGTCCACATTAATTATTCTGCTAACTGCCCAAGTGCAGGAGTTGTTCCCATTAAAAGTTAGCTATTATTTGTTTCTTTGTCTGTTTGGATGGAATGAATGGCAGGTCGCCAATGACCAGTGTAATTTTAACCGAGGCTTTTATTTTATATAAAATATAAAAATCGGTCTGCCTTACAATCTTTTAAAGCTAGCATTAATGGCAAATTATTTATTTTTTAATCTTTTTCAAACTTTGAAATCTTTGAAAACAAAACGCATATAAAGTAGCCTACTGAAACAGAGGTTAAGGAATTTTAAGATAAATCTGATCATTTAAATGTTTTGGAATTGTTTTTTTGCTGACATTTAATTTTTTTCCACACTATAAGAGAAATCTGAAATGGAAATAAACATTTGTTTTAGCTCATTTTTAGCTCAATGCACTCTGACGTTCATGCACTAAAGTGTAATTAGCTAGGCTACTCTTTATAGTTACGCAGTTTTGCAAAGTCCAATACAAAGTAGTAATTTATTATTTTAAAAAAAATATGCCTACTATTTTATTGTTTAATGTATAATTTAATTGAATGTATAATTTTCAAACACTCCCTCTGGGCGTCATTTAAATCTTGCTTTTGTTTGGTTTTCTAACATATTTAGCTGCGTGCGTGGGCTCTTAAATGATTTTACCATTTATCGTACAATGCAAATTAATTAAGCACATAAGGATATTATTTGCAATGTTTTGATTTAGAAGTTCAAAGAGTGATTTATTAAATATTTATGTTGCCAGCACACGTGAGATTTTTTTCCAGCTGTTGACTGTTTTAGTCAGCAGTTCATTTATTTCTGTGCTCATGGCGTATTAATAAACCGTGTTCTGCACTGAGTTTTACTTTCTCTATCCCTTTTTTAGAAATATTTTAATCCAGGGTTAGTCAAATAACTGATGAAATCAGAGCGCATTGGTGTCAACGGCTGTCCTCTATTTTTGTGACCATTTAGCATATAGGCCTGTTACGAGTAATAGTGAGAATTATTTTACATTATATTTGACTACATATAATTATTATTATTATTATTATTATTGTTTTTTTGCGCTATGTAGCTAATTCTCACCCAAGTTTAAAGTAGACTATTCGTTTGCGAAAATATTATTTTCTACTACATATTAAGTGCTACAGATTAACAGTGTTGCTGTTAGTTCAGTAAGGCAAAGGTCCTTGTCCAGATTAACGAAGCAAAATGACTATGGTTTTCATTTTTCCCCGGTACATGCAGTAGGCTCTACTCTTAGATTTGGTTATTAAGAGACACGTTAAAATGGACATTTAAACATAGACTAATCTTACTGTTATAGGAACTGAGAGCATTATTTGCATGGAACAAACTGGAGAATTAAACGCCTGTGTGACTGTGTGGCACGCGCTTCTGCTCGCGACTAAGGTTCACCCGGAGGTCAGTCGCTTCGACCAGGACAGGAAGTCATCGAGAGGGCACCAGAATCACTGACGTCACGGAGTAGAGCGCGTTTCATTGGCTTTTTGCTGCGCTTGGCTGGGTCGTGCAGATGGGGCAGACGTAAACAATATCTGACACAACATAATATGCTTGCTTAAACATAACCGTGTCTCCATCGTAGTTCCGCATGGGGCAAAAGCATATGATTTTTAGAAGAAACGGGTATCGATATTGCATTTTTTTTCAGCGTATTGCATAAAGCGAAACCACTGTAAACTTCACAGAAATCAAGTAGGATGCCTTTCAGTAGCGTGGTTAAACTCTCTAATGCAATCTACACGGAATGCGTTACATCTGAATGATGAACAAGTGGGAAAACACTGTATTTCACGATTTAGTCTAGGTAAACTTCACTCAACAGAGCATTAAGATTCTCAAAAAATGACGTGGTCTTTGGAGAATAAAAGTTTTCAAATAAATGTCTTGATCTTAAATAATTTTAAGCAGACATCTAAACATATTTGTAGCCATTAGACTGTGCGGTCACCTCTGTGTTCAAGTGAATATGCCTGTATGTTACTGTCGCCACCAGCCGGCCGCGTCTGCGCACTCAAGTTCAGTCTACGCAGGCATTCTGTAAACAATTATTTTCTTTTCATATATTATCCCGCCTAAGAGAACACATTTTGCCCTGAAAACGAGTCGCAAAATTCAGGTTAATTGCCTAAAAACCACAGACAAATACAAAATGTATTTAATTTATGTAGCAGTGATTTATTAGATTTATAGCTTACTATCAAGCATTATGATCTATAAAATTCTTAATTAACAATGTTGAATAAAATGCCAAACTTAAGACTGTAAATGTATTATAAATATGTAAATTAACATATGTAAATTATTACTAACTCAGCTTCTTTCATTTGATTAAGAATGTTTATTGACTTACATTTCGGAGAGGATACATCCACAGACACTTCCTTTAGGACAACCTGGGCGTAATCTGTGTGACAGAGACAAACCAAACGCATATCTACAGCTCTATATACTGCATAAGAGAATTATATAAAAACCACAAGAGCCATTAGTGACCAAATAAAGAGAATCGTAATACCCTGCTAAGCTGTGGCTAAAACACCCTGTTTAAACAGACCTGTGCCTGTTGGGGCGACCGCTGGGCCCTGTGAAGCAGTCCAGGCTTTTCAAGAGTGTTAAAGCTGGAAACATCCACATTGTCAAGACATGTGACTGCCAGTAGGTCAGACACTCCCAGACAGATTTGTTGTCTGTATTGTTCCTCCTTGCAGAACTTCTTGGAGCCTCAAGCAATGAATTATTTGGTTTTCATAAAGTTCTAGCAAGTAAATGTAATGTTTTATGAATATTTATTCGTCAAGCACAGACCTACCATCTCGCGCTCAGCCACTTGTTGATTTGTTATCCCTTAAGGCCATAACTGTGTTTTTGTCGTGCCATTTTGACATCATATAAGGCATGCATCATGTGGATTATAACAAATACAGAATATAATGCACTTTATGCCGCGACCAGGGCTTTCACCATTTGCATTTAAACGTTTTAATTGCTTAACTAATGTTAAACGGCTTGCCAAGGGTCCCGCTGGGTCACGGGGAAAAAGGGCCATTTCTGCCTTAGCGCGTCTTGTCCTATCCTTAAGCCGCCAGATGCATCGCCTGATTAATGCTTTCAGAGCCGCGCACTTGTCCAGTCATGTTTTCAAACTTTGCCAGGTGTCATCTGAATGAACACCAATAGATTTTTTTCTTTTTTCTTTTCAGTTTGTGTTTCTTCCTGAATTAATACGACCACGAGCACTCAATGCAGAATTCATTGGCATTTACTTAAGATTTGATTTATAATTCAAGAATTGAGCTTGCTTGATTTGGTAATGTAAAACAAACCTACTACTTATGATTCTTGTGTCTATAGCGTGAAGCTACACGAGGATTCTAAACGTCAAAAAAAAATATTCGTCTGTAGTTCAGTTTTATTAATATTCAAGCGTAAAAAAAGTTATTTAAAAAAGAAATATTTACCTATTTATTACAGCTGGAACTTAAATTCTTTTTTTTTTTAAATCATGATGATACTGACAATATTCGGGCGGAAGACTCTTTTTATTTTGTTTATGCATGCAATAGATAGCCTAATTTATAGATATTTTACGAATACTTCAATAACCTTTTGTATTAATTATTATATATGCTAATCTAACAAGAAATAGCCTAATTAACACACAATCTCACCAGAAACAACATCTTCCCATAGGGAATTGTTTAAAATCGTATATTTTGAAAATTAAAAGTATTTTAGGTTTGTTAAATATTGTGTTGTTATATAATGCATGCGCAGTGATCAGACTCGGCCATAAATTAATACGGTTCAACATAAGCAAAACATCTGCAAACAGACGAAAAATAACTTATTTTGTTGGTATGTATAAAACTGATTACAGAATTTATTTGAAATAATTTACTCTTCAGATTAATAATGAGTTCTTGCCTTAATGAAACGATCTCGTTTAAGAGGTCGCGCGCATTGCTCTGATACCTGGACCGAGAGAGAGAGAGAGGGAGGGAGGGAGAGGGAGAGAGAGAGAGAGAGAGAGATTTGTTGAATTATTTGAATCTTTCTTTCCGAGAGAGAGAGAGAGGGAGAGAGAGAGAGAGAGAGAGATTTGTTGAATTATTTGAATCTTTCTTTCCCTGCTGCCATCTGGCAAATACATAAGTGAGATCAAACCCTTGACCTTCGCATGTTCCCGTATGAGTATGCATTTTCTTCCTGGTAAAATAAGAGACAAGTGTTATTTAACCCTGCCGTGTGCACAATGAAGGCTGGGAACAAAAAAACAAAACAAAACAAAAAAAAGCGTAAAGCCCTGAAAGATGTAGCCTACACGCAGGAATAGTCACAGAATCTTTCAAAGCATCTCTAAAGGCTATAAGCATAGCCTTATTGCGTTTTTATTAACTTAAGTAGGCTAGTGCTAACTGGGAAGTGTATTTAGCCTAGCTATAGCCATAGTTTAGCCTAGCCTAAAGCGTTTTCTGAGTTTACTAGGTTAAATAATCCATTTTCATTCGGAGAAAAACAACAACAACAACAAACAGACACAGGAGCCCATAGGCCCACTTTAGTAGCCTCTCAAAACAAGCATGTCATTCAAGTGACATTAAACTGTGAATGATGATAATTAGCCTAATAGGCCTTCTAGTGAAAAGTTTATGAAATTAAACTGCTAACACTCGAAATGGCAACTAAATTAAATTCATTATATTATAGCCTAGCACTTAAATATATCAATTAACTTACTGTAACTAGCATCTACGTTTTAGCTATTTTAACACTTACGACATTATTAGCCTACATCCACAGAGCCAACGTTTCCCATTGTTTTCAGTAATGTAAAGTAAAAATGTCTCTTTTACACATCCGCAAGTAAATATAAACTACCGGACTTCTCTAATGTCAATGAATCTGCACTTAAGCACGGCGCAAGTCAGTTAGGAAGCTACGGATTTTGCGTAAACCCTGCGCAAATATTTTGACCAAAAGAACTCCCGATTTTTGTGTGTGTATCCAAGGGTTCATGTGGTAGGCTATACACTGCCGGCGTGACCTATAGGCAGAGCAGGCAACTGCGCAGGGCCTCGGGCTTTGAGGCGGGGCCTCACCACATCCCCAGTGCGCTGGTCCACCAGTCAAGACAGACAGCAAAATACTAGCCTCATTGTTCATTGGATATAGTTGGATTGTCACTCACCTGCAATTAAACCAATTAATGTTGCCGTTTCAAAGCAGGTCCCGCCTCCTGAATGTTTACCGTGATGAACACATCCTTCAGGTGCTGGGAAGAAAAAGGCTAAAAAGAAAGAAGTACAGCTCCTAATGCAGGTGCGTGAGTTGTCATCATCTGTTTTGGAGTGATTGCAATGTATTCTAAATATAAACTTGTTCTGTTGATCAGCGTCATTTATGGACAGATCATTCACCGGCTTATTGCTATTTTAAAAGAGCGCGAGCGCTGTTTGACCCGCCCAGACGCGACGCTTTGAATTTGCGCGATGAATGACAAGTGCGTCGGGAGTTGACAGCTACAAGGGCGAAAGCAAAGAAGTTTGTATTCAAAGTCAAAAAGCAAACACACTTTTAAATGTTTCAAAAAAAGCACCTCAGATGTTTGTATCTTCTAAATTCTGCTGATGATTAGGCTACATTATGCTGCTAACATTGAAGCTTTTAACTAGAAATTATCTTCTTTTTATCTTATTAGTGATCGTTCCTTTCACTTACACTTGATTTGTGCATATAGAGCATATTTAAG
Source organism: Cyprinus carpio (assembly GCF_018340385.1). Taxonomy (NCBI): domain Eukaryota; kingdom Metazoa; phylum Chordata; class Actinopteri; order Cypriniformes; family Cyprinidae; genus Cyprinus; species Cyprinus carpio. Next base: position 9,113,305 of record NC_056588.1, on the reverse strand, counting down.
GTAACAATGCAAAACATAATATCATATTATTAATATTAATAAAATGACAATATCTGTAGTCAATAAATGGGAGGGGGAAATATGTATATGTACATATTAAGTATGTACATATTAATCTAACTATTAATCTGTACATACTTAATATGTACATACAGTATAGTACAGTACAGTACAGTCAAAAGTATGACACATTACTGTTTTTAATGTTTTTTGTAAGAAGTCTCTTATGCTCATCAAGCCTGCATTTATTTGATCAGAAATACAGAAAAAAAACAGCAATATTTAGATAGGATGTTTTAAATTGATTAAAAAAAATAAATCCTAAAAAATATCACAGGTTATAAAATAAATATTAAGCAGCATAATTCAGCATATTAGAATGTTTTCTGAAGGATCATGTGACACTGAAGACTGGAGTAATGACTGATGAAAATTCAGCTTTGCATCACAGAAATAGATTATATTTTAAAGTATAGTAAAATAGAAAACCATTATTTTAAATTGTTTTTTTTTTCTGTATTTTTATCAAATAAATGCAAGCTGTATGAGCGTAAGAGACTTTTCAAAAACATTAAAAATAGTAAATAGTAACAAAATTTAAAATGAAATGTTGTGTAAATTAAAAGGTTAGGAATCATATTTGTTTCAAGGGCTTTTTATTGGGGGTGGGGGGCCTCCAAATGTCTAGAACCGGCCCTGGTGGTATGTTTGTTGTGGCTTGATCAGTTCAGCATGCTGCCAAGAGCATTGGTAAAAGAAAACAGAAACAGTTGTGTTGGCAATAAGTGTATTGTTTAAAAAATCTCTTTGCGCACGACATGCATAGGGGTACAACCAGCCAATCGATTGAGAGAACTGTTGAGAGAGCAGTGATATTCAGCCATGCCCTTGAAAATTACAACTGTTCTTAAAGCACAATAATGCAATTGTAGTTGCCTAGATATTATTAATTAATTACTTCACTTGCACAGAGCCTATTGTAACATTCCATTGACATTCTTGCTGTTTATCATGTTCATAAGTAGGCTTAAATAACTTAAATTTTCACACTCTTAATTATTTCTTAATTTTGTCTTTATTTTAGCTCTCATGCATTTGTAAAAGTGAACGTGTAGTGTAAATCAGAGTTAAAGTGGTGGAACCTAAAATGTCCTAAAAATGTTGTACTGTCCTATACCATTTTTGTCATTCTGTATGAACACTTCCCCCTTGTGGACTCGAGGGCATGTCGTCCCAATGTCAAGGCTTTGGAGATTTTTTTATTTGATTTGATTTAATTTTAGTTTAGTTTTTTTTTTACTTCTTTCTAGTTTTCTGAAACCCCTTATTTTAACAGGATAAGCTTATATAGCCTATTCAGAATTATTTTAAATTAATTTAACAATACCATTTCCAATATGTTTTGTAAAGAATGGTCAAGTATTGTGCAGGAAACATTCTTTGCACATGTATTATAACTTTGAACAGCTATCAAAGCTTGTTTGTGTTTTAACCAAAATGAAGGCAGTTATAGTTTTATAGTTTAGTCATCATGTTTGCAAAACATCATATGTCAAGAGGGATGTATATCTTGTATTCCGTTTTTGTTTTACATCAGGTACAAAATTAATCCAAGCCAATTAAACTATTTAAGTTGAGTCACTTAAAAATCTTTCCTCACTGTGTGATTTTGGATAGATTATCTAGAAATAGGGACTGTGAGAAGTCACCCAGCAGCATAATTAAGCTGAATCCATATAACTGGATGATAGCTTATAAGTGGGGTCTGATTAGTCCACATTAATGTGATGCAGGTCCCTCCCTGTGTGCCATTCTAATAATATGCATTGTTTGTATTTTGGTTATATATGAAAGGAGGTCAATTCATATATATACCCAAAATACAAATGTGTTTCAGATTGAGTGACTTTCAACCAACCGGTGCCTTGATATATCCATATCACAAAAGCCTAAACATAAGTAAACTTCTCCAAAATTATAATACGGTTAATACAAACAAGAACCAGCCTATGTTGCAGCATATTATGGATTCTGTAGGACTGTTTCCAAACTTTTCTTGTAAAGAGTGCATTGAACTGGCTAACATGGCTTGTTATCATCAAAGACCATCAAAGGGCCAATTTAAAGGCTATATACTTTCATAAACCATTTTTCCTACAAAAGTGAAAATACATTGCACTGCATTTATGCAGTTGATATTTGTTTAAAAAAACTGACTCATTTAGTGACTACAAGTCCCAGCTAATATTATAAGTAATGGGGCAGCAATTTGATTTTAGATTTTGAAATGTAGTATTGGTGCAACATCACCCCAATTTTTGTGATTGTTAAAGCAGTGTGAACAGGAAGCTTAGTAAAGTGTCATAACAAGCTAATGGAATCTAAAAGCAAGAAATGTGCCATTTGTGCAAGTCAGGAAATAGAAAGCCATCCAAAATATGACTACTTTTCATAAAGCCATGACAAGACATATGTTTTTTAGTTTCTCTCCTTTTTCCTTGTACATTTTACATCTACAAGTTTTTGATGCGCATATGAATATAAACAAAATATGTATGGGGCACTTTGAACATTTTTAAATATATTAGAGTAGGACTAGCATTATGTTAATACAATGCCTGTTTGGGGTTTGGTAGGCTTATGGTCCTGTGGGTCAAATTCAGATTGACCACTAGATGGGGCATTGAGACTTTTTATAACCTAGCAATGCCAGGGGATGTGCCATTTGTTTCCTCCTTTAACAGCCATAGTCTACTGAAGTTTAATTTACTAATTAATTTAGAAAAACAGCCATCAATGATTGTATGTATGAATGCACTTGTCTAATATGTAGGCTAAAATGTGACTAAATTAATTGACTTTTTCTGTCTCTAAGTAACAGAAAGAAACCTCACATGTAAAGTGAAATGTTTGTCCATGTTTCACCAAAGGAACCTTCTGTGAAAGTGTCTACAGCAGAGATGCATTGTGTTCTGCTTTATTCTGTGTGATATCATGAATATTCCAGTGCCTTTGTCATGTAAACTCCACCCTGGCTGAGATCACACCCATATGCTAATTAAAAAGAAAATAATTTCTCCTCAGATCTACACAAGCACCACTTTAGTGCATCTAAAACTCATATGTCACCCAATTAATATGAAATAACAATACGACAATGCACAATATTATTTTCCATGCAATGCTGTTTATAGTTTATAGCAGTATTATATGACCATGTGCAATTGCCGTGGAATATTATTTGATATTTGAAACTTTCCACAGAACAATATTTTACCAATGACAGACAGACAGATAGATAGACAGACAGACAGACAGGTAGACAGATAGATAGACAGATAGATAGATAGATAGATAGATAGATAGATAGATAGATAGATAGATAGATAGATAGATAGATAGATAGATAGACTGATTTGTTTTTCTGAGTAAACAAGCACTATTTACAACACAATTAATGTATTATATAATATCTTCACAGTATACACCTAGATTTACGAATAGCTTATACAGAATTATTTACTCCTCACTTTAGTTCTCAGAGGCCTGTGTTTACTCTGTTACTGTATTCAATAGCCTAGTCTCGCACATGAGTCGAGCTGAAGGGCGGGGCGGGATGGCGAGCCACTTCCTTTCTCTGGGTGTCAGACGGTCCGAGGAAAACACAACTCTAGGTCAAACTCGAGATACTTACTTTTAAATGAGCACCAAAGAGTTAATCTTAAAGAGTTTTGGGCTGGACGTCTGGTGGGTGTTAGAGCGTAGTGAAGAAACAGGACGTCTGTGGGTGGGGGTGGGTGGGGGGATATTAAGAAGTAGGGAGCTTTCTGTAAAGAATCTAATGAGGAGCGCAAAAGTTAGACATTAAGTGGGATCTTAACAGGAATAAGGAGACTTGAACATTTTAATGATGACGGAGAAAGAGTTGGTGATTGAAGACATCATTACAGGCAAGTTAAATCACTTTTATAACAGTTTGAGCAGTTAATTCTACGGTGCAACCCGTTATCAACGCCCACAGAATCAGAGCCCACATGATATCATTACCGTAGCTAAGTGTAATTAAATCCCTCTGAGACAGATCCACACACAGCTTTTAATAGCTTTATTTTGCGGAATAAATACACTGTAAAAATGGTTATATGTTAATTTTAAAGGGGAAAATAATCTAAAAATACTACAATAAAAACTGTTAATTGGTTAAGTTGCCATATAGTAAGTTACATATAGGCCTACGTTAAAATATTTTATAAGACAATATGTAATTTTACAGTAAAATAATATTGTTTTTTTTTGTTTTGTTTTTTTACAATACTTTTATGGTGAATCAGCGTTAAAATAGGACGTTATATGATTTAATTAGGCTACACATTGACGTCATAGTAGGCTATTTTTTACTATAATGCTCTGGCAACCTACAAATAGCAGTTTTACAGTAAATTTCTGCAGTGTATTCCTGGAAAACACGTTTACTGGATGTAAATTATATTCCATCTCAAGAAATTTGTTAGGGATTTTATCCCTTCACTTTTCATGGCATAAAACTGCATCTGACTTTAAAAGCGCAGTGTAGACTTGGATGACTGAGATAGAAGGGGTGCAGAGTTGGGTCACGTGGTCTCGCTCCTGGGAGCTTTGAGTCAATGCAGCAAAAGTCTGCGCGCTCCATCATCATCATCATCATCCCAGGTGAAGCCGGAACGAGGTAGGGCTCCTCAACCACCGAACTAAACACCACAGCGCTATATATACGTCCATAATACATAGTAAAACGGTTCAGTTCTCGTTTTGATACGGAATAATCGCACTGCATAGAAATGTAGTAGGCTAATGCGACTGTTTACAGCATGGCTTTGAGATCAAAATAGCATTAGGATGTGTATTTAGCTGGTTTCAAGGTCTGGCGTGTTTCTGACGGTTCTGCGCATTGCAAGGTAAATGAGCACATGTCGCTAGGCTACTGCTGCTGTCGGTCCTTTAGGAAGGACGCCAGTTTGAGGATGTGATGTAATGTGATTCGGGAGGGGCGCATCTCTGACACAGCAAGCACATCTGTGTTATACTCATCATGAGCATGTTTTTCCAGATGTTGTTCGTGCAGTAGACATCATTAGACGGCGTCAAGGTGATATTCAGAGAGAGATGCGTAACATCTTTACGACATTGCCGTCTATTCGAACCATGCGTGAATGAATCATTCTTGTGAATTGGATCTTTATAAATAGGTTGAACCTGTTCACAAACGCTGGTTTGTTGCTATAAATCGCACTGTATAGATCCGAGCGCATCCCGAGTCAACTCGCTGACTCGTTGAACCGAGAACCGATTCGCTATGAACCAAGAATCAATTGAACCGTGTGAGTGGATGGATCGAAAAGTTACTACATCAGCCGCTGCAGTTATAAATAACACGTACTACACGTAGCCTATGATGACTTGATTGTGTGACAATTTTATTGATACACATATCATATGAAAGTTATAACATCTTATTAAAACGTGCAAAAATTCAACCATGAGATTCAAATTATTTATTTGTTTCTAAATGACTACGTTTTCAAATAAACAGCATTGCACCTTACAGATTTATGGAACAATTTAAATTTAGATCATGTAATAGTCCACGCCGTGATATCAGAGAGCACGTGATGACGCAGTTACTCGAATCACTGAATCATTTTTGAACCGTTCTTCTAAAAGAACTATCCGAAAGAATCGATTCGCTGAAATGAGTGGGAATGCAAAGGTTTAAAGTGCCCCATTATGGATTATGAAATGTATTTTGGTTTTGGGAGTCCCCAATAACAGGCTGACGTGCATGCAAGGTCAAAAAACACTTTCATTGTCTTATAATATGCATTTATTTTTACCCTGCTTGCTCAATCACAGAGAGCAGCATAGTGTTGGCCCAGATTCGGCCCACATCTGGCCCGCCTGAAATCTCCCAAACGATTAGCTCAACGATTCATTTTTCCAAACCCCTCTTTTGCCTGACGATAATCTGCGGTGATTGTTCCGATGGGTCGATTTCTATTTCATCATGCCTGATAAAGCAGCTTTTGTGAGTGCAATGCTGCCTTGTGTACAGCCGTTACCGGGGAAACCGCTATTTTTGCTCCAAAAGCGGCACCTAGTGGCAAAGAATGAATTTGCGTTTTCATTCAGACCAAGTTTTCTCGGGTCTGCGCGTGCAACAATAGGCGGGCAATATGCTACTGTTTCATGTTGACGTTAACATGAAACTGCTTGGGATTGTTTTAAAAACGACTCATTTCAATGATCCCGAGTCGACTCTTTGTTTTGAGAGACTATAACTTTATACAGTGCACGTTCAGATTTAAAACTTTGCAGGATGTTTTTATTCACTTAGAGCTGTGTTACACGCTGCATTGAAAGGTCATTTAAAAAAAATCCATCATAGGGGCACTTTAATAGATCAGGATGTTGCAAATCTGGCACTGATGTGCTAATTGCACCATGCCAGAAAATTTGCATAGGAACATTGAACTTGCTGCCAAATGTTTTTTGGACCATTTGTTAAAATGTGCAAATTAACTCCATAATGTCCTTAAATTGACAATTTGTCCACACCAACTGCCTTGAGTACTTGTGTGTAGCAGTTTTAACCTTTGCGCCCCGAGCCTCTGGTTAGGGTGCCAATAGCAGAATAAAAACATGTCCTCCCCCTCAGCACATTCCCACGGTGGAACTTCGGGCCTTGAGTATAAAGCAGTCATTGTTTGAGGAAAGGGGAAAAGGCCTCATAGGTAGCGTATGTAGGCGGGTAGAGAAGAGAAGACTAGACCCAGAAATGGTTTATTAGATGGGTAGTCGTGCGTGTTGCACGTGGAGGCCTTATGTAAACAAACATGGCTTTCAGACTTTAGATATATTTCTTGATGCATTTTCGCTCTGCTGAGATCCTGAGGTTAATTGGTGCTTTAGTTGATTTAATGCAGTTTTGTGAATATAATCTTTTCTGAATTTGATGCGTTGGTCACTGTACAGATAGTTTTTCTTAAATGTACACCAATAATCAGGGTTATTGTAGTTAACTAAAACTGAAGCTAAAATTAAAACCATAAAAGCCTATTTTGTTACTTGAAATAAAATAAATGTTAACTGAAATAAATTATATAAAAGTATAAAGAAATTAAATATAAAAAAGGCAGCATTTCTCTATTTTAGTTAAACTGTGTACTAAAATAACTAAAACTAAAACTGACATAAAAATTAAAAACATATATAAACAGAAACTACTAAAATTGACAAAAACACAACAAAATTGCTAAAACTTTAAAATGAAAGTGAAAGCTGAAAATATAAAGACAAATACTATGATAGTGTTTCAGTGATACTAAAATCACACTGCTATAAAAATCATTTGAAAAACTATTTTTACAGTGAATTTTGAATCTATGAATCCACCAGGTTTTGTGACCATGTACCACACTAGCATGTCTTTCTTAACAAGCATGCGTGTGGAGTACAGTGAGGCTGACAGCAATGGTGAAGGTGGTTGCAGTGCACTGACTGGTGCATGTTAAACAGTTGTGGTTGGGGCAGGACTGCTTAGTCAGCATGGATGGGATATGGGGTATTCATATTTGTCTGTAGCATTCATGCATGCAGACACACCCACAAACTGTGACCAGCAGCTATCGCCAAATACACAGATGTTTAACTAACACATGCAGACCCAGAAACCCTGTAACTCTGGACTCAGCAGTATGACGTGACCAAGAGAGCAGAGATAATGTCCACTGTCAGGGTATGGCCACAAGATGTGATGTGGATCCACATCTGTTTAAATAATTGAGACACATGGCTGAGGAGAGAAAATGTAGAGATGGTATTTGTCTTTAGAAATAAATGAGCAAAGAAATCATTCACTTCACTTAACATGCACAAAAATGTGAACATATTTTTTTGCTAGATCTAAAAATGCATGTGCGTTTTATTAACCAGTGCAGTATTTTCTGCATTCCATCATGTGTTCATTGAGTAAATAGCAAGGCTTGTCCTTGCAGTCTAAGAGATGCTCAGCTAATAGGGGGCTTCTGGGTCACTGGGTGTGTGTTTGGAAGGGTGGGACGACAGGGTGATGTAATTTAAAGCAGAGCCATTAGCATCTCTGTTTGAGGTCAGCTCATTGGCTTTTAGCTTCACACACACATTCACTTAGAATGGCTTAATTGTGGTCAGCACCTGTGTAGGTCAGACTCACTTTCATTGTCTCTCGTTCGCTGTTTATCTTTCTCTGAGTTCTTCTGTAATACAATGAGTGCAAGGTTTTGATCTCCAAAATTTGTGTGCTTTAAGGTTTACACTTGGACCTTTATTCATTTAGATGTGTTGTATGCATCAATCGCTACTTGAAAGTGCTTTTTATGTGAGATTAAATCTCTGGCTTTGAATATAATTCATTTGAAGATAAAATGCATATCTTAACAACTGCAGAGTTTCGAGGCAGGAAAACTTGCAGATGGGACAGAAAGCTGTCTTTTTTCTGTTTAGTTGAAAATCGTGCTGTGAATGATGTAGAGTTTTGGAAGTCTGCTACAACACTCACAAAAGCCCAAAAATTCCATTCTGGCATTACGTCATGGTATAGGCATTCACCGTGGTTGCCTCGGTTTCGAAAGGAAAGGAGAGGAAAGTTGTAGAAGGGGGAGCAGAGACAGCTTTAATGTCAACAGACCATCCACGTGGTAATGAGAATGTTTCACTTTTGGAGAGTTATGTTAAAAACCCATATGAAGCCTTACAACTGAAAATGAATCACTTTTTAGTAGCCCTTATGCACAGTCAAGCTCTTGTTTACAATATATGTGTCTGCCAAGAGACAGTCAGTCAGGCCAAGCAGACTCCACCCAGCACATATGTTCTCATGCTGTACATCTGTGATATTCAGCTCAGTAAATCATGTGAATCTGGGCAATTAAAAGCTTTATTTGCCCTCACAAACTGAATTTAAGTGCATTTTTTAACTACACTACCATTCAAAAGTTTGGGGTTGGTAAGATGTTTAAAACAGTGTTTCTGGGGGTTCTTAAAAAGGTTTAAAATGTCTTAAATTTAGATATATCAAATTCAAGGCCATAAAGTCTTAAATGGGACAATAAAGCCTTAATTATGATTTCAAGAGGTCTTAAATTTGGGGATAGATTAAACTTTAAAAGGCTATGAATTTCATTAAATAAATATGAGTGCTGCACGTTACAAGCCAGGTGCTGCACTTCTTTGTGTACAGAAGTTACCAGGGAAACTGCTATATTCTGCCATCCCAAAAGCGCCACCTGCTGGAAGAGAATGAATTTGCATTTTTCAATCAGCCCGTCTGCTGTTCCCTTTCACACGGTCTCTTCCGTTGCGTTGCTGCCACTTCCTGTTTACTCTGATACTGAAGCCTGAAGCATTTGTTCATGTTCGTGTAACTGCACAAACCAATGGTGCTTCAGCCTGCCAAAAGGGGAAGCCAAAGAGGAAGAAGAAATAAGCTCAGCCTGCTGCTTGGCGCCTTGAAAAGGAGCCCTCGCCAGCGGAAGAATCCAGAAACCTTCCCCTGCGGCCATCCGGTGCATTTAAGAGCAAATTTTTTAGCGACATTGTTTCAAATGTCATGCTGCAAGTGTGGCTGGAGATGGGCATGGTGAGTGTGTCTGGCAGCACCCATGCAGAGGCTGCGCTCACCAGGATGGAATGCTCTCACTGCAAGAACATGGGTCTCACCCTTCTCTGCTCATGGATCGCCTTCTTTAATGATGGCGCTCCTCCCTGCTCTTCTCTCCTGTTTCCTCCTTTCCCTAGGAGGAAGAAACCGCAGAGCAGTGGGGCTCAAACACTGGGCTGGAGTGAACTCAAAAACCATAGAACGAGACTACTCACTTCAGTTCGCTCGCAGGCTGCCTCGCTTCAGAGGTATCATTCAAATTTCAGTACGGGACAACAATGCTCACGTTCTCCAGTCCTAAGTATAAACACTGCTTGCAAAAGGAGCTGTGGAAATTATTCCTCTAGCAAACAGCGAGTCGGGTTTTACAGCCATTACTTCCTTCATGTTTGGCCCCTCGACGGGAGCCTTTGCAGCTCCCCAAAAGTGTAATTAATACCATTTTAGAGGCTAGAGCTCCGTCTATAAGATGTCTTTACGCCATTAAATGGTCAGTCTTCTCTGACTGGTGTGCAGCACGGAACCAGGACCCATCGTGTAACGTGTCCTACATGCTAACCTTAGTACATGCTAACCTTAGGTTATGTTAAAAACCAAAGCGTTTTTGTTCAGACCAAACAGAAAATTGACCCATATTTTTACACAGCAAACACAGTAATGTGAACCAGTGGATCAACAAGAAGCTGATGCTAATGTATTTTAAAAATCATAACAATTGAGCCATTAATATAAATCTTAAATTATTAAATTTAATAATTAATTTTAAAAAATTATATAAAATGATTACATTTAATATGATAATAATAGTTATTAAATTAATATAATAATTTATTGCAAATAATTGTTTCAATTAAAGTAATAATTGATACTTTTGACTCATCCCTTATCTTAAAAATGGTTTAAAGGCTGAAATGTGTAGTTCTTCATTTTATAAAACTTTTTGATTGTGTGAAAACCTGTAACTGAATTGTAAATCATACTTTTTAGACATTGTCATACCCAACTTATATGGTATTAATTTTATTTGAAAAGTTATTTAAAAGACTTGCGTTTGATTTAAAAATATGTGTTTGAAAGATATGCTCACAAAGGCTGCATTTATTTGATCAAAAAATACCTTTAAAATTGTAATATTGTGAAATATTTGTATAATTTAAAAAACTGGTTATAAATATACTTTAAAATAAAATATATTTTATATATTAATATATTAAAATATATTTTAAAATGTAATTTATTCCTGTGATGGAAAAGCAAAATTTTCTGCATCATTACTCCAATCATTATTTGAGAAATCATTCTAATGTGCTGATTAGATATATAGAAAATATTTCATATTGTCAATTTTGAAAACAGTTGTGGAAACTAATACTTTTTTCAGAATTCTTTGATGAATATAAAGTTTAAAAGAATTGCATTTATTTGAAACACACACACACAAACACACACACACACACTCACACACACACACACACACATATATATATATATATATATATATGTAACAATGCATTCAAAATCTTTTTTAAATCAAACCTTTAAACAGTTGTGTATAAAACAGCACATAATTAATATAAGAATATAACAGCAAATAATTAAATTAAATTAAATTAAATTCTAACCATAAATAATTATGGCTGTTATCTTTGAAATCAAACCAAACTTCAAATACAGAAGTAGCTGTAAAAATGTGCAAAGCATCATAACACAATAAACATTTTGTTAGAATTCATTTGATATAACACAGACCCTGAGTTAATATGTTCACTGCAGACGTGTCTGCTAAACCCATTACTAAATAGGCCTAGGGTGCAACAATATGAAATACACAAATATACAGTATATCCCCTCAAAAGGGAACTCTGCACTTTCTGATATCTTTCTTTCAGACCCGTAAAGGGCAGATGTTTGTTTGTGTTATGCAACCTGCATGAGCAAATTTGGTTTTTCAGTTCTGATCCTTATCTTGATTGTTGCTTAGAGAGTTACTAGGTCTGTTGTGCACTGTGCTGGTGGTTCACTTTGCTTTGGAGAGGGTTTGAATAATTTCACATCTGTTTGAATTATTCATATACCCCTTTCAGTAGTATCTGGAGAGATGGTGTGGCCAGCCACACAGATGTTTCTCATAGATCAGAGATAAATGTATCTTCAGGTTGGATCGAAAAAGACATTGATGTGTTTTGCCAGATCACAGACTGTTATTGACACATTTGTGCTGCCTCAAACCAGACAGCATTCATGTGAAAATGTGGTCTTATTTTTGTAGCGTTCTGGACAAGGGTGGGCGTGAAAAGAAGCATTTACATGCCACCAAGAATTCCCTGTGGGCTTGACAGCACTATGTGAGGAAACTGACCCCACCAGCGTGGAGAGAAATAATAATCCAGTCAAGCTGTGTCTGGCCTTCAGTCTCAGGGGCAGTGGGGAAGATGAATGGATATATACTCAGCAGCTTATATAGTGGCATTACAGGGAAGCATGTACTTCAAGTGTACTATGCTGAGTTTAGCCTGACCTTCAGAGCATGACTGCAGGAATCAAGACTATTTATTTGGATGGAAATAGGCCTAATTTAAGATCTGTAAAGGGATAGTTCACAAAAACAATTTTAACTAAAGAGTTGCCATTTACCATTGACTTCCATTGTATGGATGGACCAAAAAAAATTCTTCTTTTTTATTGCACAGTAAAAGAAAGTCATACAGGTTTAGAATAGCATAAAGATTAGTAAGCAATGTCATCATGTAAGTCTTGCGTTAACGTGTAATGTCACTTTATAGTCTTTCAGATGAATCAAAATGATTTTCATGGAGAGCTTAACTTGGTTTGGAATGGGAAACATTCACTGAACAAAATGTTTTTCAAGCAAACTCATGGTCTTTTGAAAGTTGCTGATTGGCCATTTACTGTGGATTGTGTCATTTGTGATTGTTTGAGTTTGAGAGGTTTTCCTCACGCTTTGTGCTGCAGCTGTAATCAGCTGTCCAAAACCAGATGCACAGGAAGGAAGACTATTGTAACTCCAAGAGGCCATTTTTAGAATTTCCTTTCGGAGACACAATAAGCGAATTAGTATTAATATATATATATATATATAGAGAGAGAGAGAGAGAGAGAGAGAGAGAGAGAGAGAGAGAGACTTTCAACTTTGGGTTGTCTTCCTTCCTTTCAAAAGACTGTCTTTCTGTATTATTCGTTAGGAGTCACGTTTGACATCAGTTTAAACGGTCTGTGTTCTCCCGGGGTAACATGGCCAATACATTCACCTTCATTCAGAAAGGTTAATTGCCTCAGTTTCCATGATGTTACATTTTTGTTAGTAAGTGTTCTTTTTTTATTAACAAAATTCCATTTGCTTTGCTGGTAGTAACTATGGTAAGGTAACTATCCCTCCTGAAAAAAGCATCCTAAACCAGCCTAAGCTAGTTTGCTGGTCTTAGCTGGTCATTAGATGGCATTCCATTGATCTCTCTATGTCTCTGTCTATATCTCTTTATGTTTATTCTTTACTATATATGTTTTCTTTTTCTATTTTCTGTATTTTTCCCCTTACCTATAAAAGTGCAGGGTTGATAAGATACTGGATCTTGCTGAGTTCACAGGTGACTCTGATCTCTCAACTTTATTGGTATAACGTTGCAGAGAGAAAGCTGCTCTGTTGTGTAGATGACTGCTGGTTACAGCTCTATTCAACGCAGCAAAAATCAATGCTTTCTCTCTTTCTGCTCCTTCTCTCAGTATGTATCATGTGTCTCTGAGGTAGTGGTGCACTGGCATTGATTTGGGAGGAGACTGTTGGGATGAAATGATGCGTCATATGCTCCTCTAAACAGTCTTAAAAGCACTTGTAATGCTATTTAAGATTTATGGCTTGTGGTTTAGGGGTGTGACGGAGTTGTAGGCCTAGATGCAGATATCGAAACACTCGACTGCTCTGTCTTTGGCAAGGTAATGGGAGTTTTCTGCACTCTCCGAACCCTCTCATTTTTCTCCAAACTTCACATTCCAGCATTATGAGATGAGAGGAACTCCCTCAGATGCATTCTTTCTTATAATTTAGCCTGAGTCTGAAACTGAAACAAGATCAGTATGTCCCATATCAAACAGAATCAACTCATCAACTCACTTAAAGTTGATCTTCCATACTACTGATAATCTAATAACTCTGTTTAATGTAATGTTAAGATGAATATCCATTTTCTGTTCTGTATATTGTAACATTGTGATGTTTAGGTTCACTTGCAGCATTTAAAATAACATATTTTAAATAATTTTTTATTTATTTTGAATAAATATTACAGAATTTTAATTTCAGCTGTTTAATGGCCACAGCGTGAAGTTATTAGTGATGTATTGGTAGGTATCATCCAGATTTTAATATTAGTGTGTTATTGTGGCACACAAAAAAATCTTAAATGGTGTCCATTATTTTCCTATGAAGAAGGCGCGAGTGTCCCTTGTTTTTCTCTGCTGAAGTTTACAACCCTAACCCAGAGAGACTAATAACATTGCAGTGGGATGTGTGTTTGTGTATGAATGTGTGTGTTTATTAGTGTATTTGTATATGAGTGTTTGTTTGTGAGTGAATAGGGCCACCTGGAGGCAGTGAGTGCGAGCGAGAGGACGCCCAGCTGTGTTCGTTTTTTGGCATTTATAGCCCTGTGTCTCTGAATGGACCTTCATATACACGTGAACTGGAGCAGTCCTGCCCTGTCAGTGGCCCCTCTTTGAGACGGCTTACCTCTAAAGCTGTTTGTGGCCTGTTTAGCTGGAGTATATAACTGAGCTCAGTGTGTTTAGCTTTGGCCTAAAAAATCAGCCGTAGACTGTAATGTGTGCACATTCATGGAAAGTTCTAGTGAGTAATACAATCTAATAAAATTGATCAAAAACACTTGTTTTACAGCTTGAGATATGCATACATTTTATGTTTACCCTTTTCTCTTTTTGTTCTGGTTTTACTTACCAGGGAATTCTCAACTTGACATTATGATCGATGATCTTTTCTCTATCTCTGCATTTGGTTATTATTTTTGGAAAACATTCAAACCAAAAGTTACAGAGTAAGTAAATGCCATTTGTCTCAGGCATGGTGAGATTTGATTTAATATCTAATAATCTAATAGTTCAAAATGGAACAAAGCTCTATACGTTATCCAGATTTGTAATGTTTTACAGATGGGATTGTCTTGTCCTTTCTCTGTGTGTCATGGAATAAAATCATTAACTGGATTGAAGGCACTTGTAGTTTGATCTTCTAAAGAGAAAAATAGCTTCATATACCCTATTTGCTCCAATAATGATCTGTTGAAGATTTGATGAATATGAATGTAAACTCAACATAAAGCCACTGAAAAGTTTTTCTTTAGATGACGTGGATCTTGAGGTTGTGATTAGGAATTAATGAGTTTGGACTTTATAATTTTGCAGCTAAATCAGTTAATCTGTTTTTTCTTTTCTCCAAATGTTGCCAGATTCCCTTTGGCCTACTTCAGTCCTGTATTCAGTCCTGAAAAATTCTTTCTTTCTTTCTTTCTTTCTTTCTTTCTTTCTTTCTTTCTTGATTTCTTTCTTGATTTCTTTCTTTCTTTCTTTCTTTCTTTTCTTTTTATTTTTCTTTCTTTGTCCTGCATTATCAGACATATAGTCATTCTACAGTATATTAATATTTGTTTTTTCTTTCTTTTTTATTCTTTTGTCTGGGGAATTGAGGCATGTGACCTCAAAGGAAGTAAAAGTTCCTCAGTGAGTAGCGGGGGAAAAAAGAAAAGGAGGAATGCTTTTTGAAAATGGCAGGAAAAAAATTCCAATCAGATAACTTCCTTTTTTGTATATGCAATTATCAATAATAATAAAATTATTGGCTGTCACTGATTGTTTTTAAAATATCTCAGATCTCTGATTCTTTGTCTTAACTTTGACTCAAATATATCAGTGTTACACATTTTATAGATAATAGATTCCAGACTTGAATCCACTTGTGTCTGTGCATGTCAGTGGTCCATATGTCTCTTAGCTCTATTATATCTGTGTACTGAGCTTCTTGGAATTCCTCTGAATTTGTAATTCCACAGAGGAGGTGTGACCTCTGACTCTTCCTGCTTCCTGTCAGAATTTTGTATAACATTCCAGAATGGAGCTTGACCACCCATTCGTTCACTCCCTTTCTCATGTGGATGAGAGGAGGGGTGAAAACAGGATACTCTACTTATTTTCATGCCATCTCTCCCTCCTCTCTCTGATTTCTGTTTATCTTCGCTGCTTGAATCGATGCATATGTAATGCTACTAGCATGTACGATTGCCTTATTGAAAGAGTCCTTTTGTTTTCTACATGTTTTTAGATGTGAGCTAGATTTGAACTTCTGCAAAAAAACCTGCCGAGCAAATCATAAAAATTGCCCAATAATAATAATGTATCTGATAATGTATCTGAGAAAACATTTTTCTTTTCTTTTTTTTATACTATATTTCATATTTATTGTGTAGATATTGTGTTAAAACAGTTAATTATGTCAGCCAATTCTGAGTAAAAGGATTTATATATATACATATATATATATATATATATATATATATATATATATATATATATATATATATATATATATATATATATATATATATATATATATAATAGGCACACCTATTCAGGTCAGGCCAGATTGCAGATAAATTTACTGTCATGCTTATGTGTAAATAAGTCTTTAAAACAGCAGGAAAATCAAAGGAATTGGTCAGTTTCACTCTCTGGTCATAATGCAAGTAATCTTCCACCATTTATGCCCATTTTCTGCTTTCCAATTCCTATACATGTTTGGATTCTCTGTTGTGACTTAAAGAGCCTCATTGAAAAGCTACAGTATGTAATTCACACACACACACACACACACACACAAAACATAATCACAGCCCTAATCAAGTAGCTCTCAATCAGCCGCCGGGGAAACGGTCGTCACTGACGTTGAGTAATTACCCTCGTGCAACTTTAATGTGTTATAATGAAGTCCCCGTACAGTGAGCCATGTTGCAATGTAAACAAGTTCCTTTAAACCGCAAATCTATTTGCAAAAAACTAAAAAGATGGTCAAGTGTGTGTTTCTGAATAACACTTCACTTATAAGCATTTATCATTATAGACAATCATTTTACTCCTTCGATATTGATTTTGATGTTCCATTGTCCTATTTTCAAATCAATCTCAGTGTCTGGAGCACATGTATGTGGTGAGTGGTTGAAATGAAGTGCGAGCCGCAGGTAGCCAGTCACTCAACCCATAATTACTCGCTGAAGAGCACCACGCTCATTCTGTTCACTCCGCCGCTCAGTATGGGGTAAAGGCGGGTAAAAAAGGATGAACGCTCAGAAAAACGTGGCGTCCCGTGGAGTGAGGAACCCGGACGCTCGTTTAGCGTTCAGGGTGCTCAGCATCTGAGTGTTTTAGAGAAGCTATTAGGCCCGGCTAATGAGGACGACGGGAATGGACAAATACAACCTCTAATTCGATTCAAATGTCAGTGTAGAGGGGAGCTGCTGTTGCTGTAGTGGTCTAAAGCTCTTAAAGGATTTTATGATTTTATGACCAAATAATGTAAAATGTTAGACATAAGCGATGTTATAAAAAAAAAAAAAAGTATGACCACATGAATGGTCTTTCAGACAAATTCATTGAACATTAATTGAGGCTTTTAAGTCTCGTTTCCACTGAAAATAATTTCTAGTGAAGAATCACCGTTGATGGTTCCACTTAGGCCTGTTTTCCATCTGTGGCCATGAAACTGAACCCTAGAGTGCTTGCAACGCCATTTAAATGGATTTTGAGAGTGTTTCTGAAGTTCAGTATGCATTGGTGAGGTGTTCATGTACAAGAATGTATGGTAACTATAGTTTCTTTAGGGCAATTTTTTTTTTTTTTTTTTTTTTTGTCCTGTTACAAGAGACCCAACATAAAACCGAAAAACATCCATGTGTCCGGGGGAAAAAAAGATACACATTGAGAACCTTTTATAATTTTAATTGTGTGAAACATCAGAATATATGCTGATAGACTAATGTGTCTAGCCACATTTACTGTGGTTCAGTGAATTTCAAGGGAATCCAGTCATTTCAATAGGAATCATCACTGGAATTTCACAAAAGATTAAGCAATGGGTTCAAGTTCGTAACGTGGCTTCCCCAAAAGGAATACTTCTTTGTTTGATTCTTCTTTCTGAGCTGTACTTCATGTATTGCTGTATTATTGACAATAAATGTTGTCAAATTTTGGGACTGGCACCTTAATACAGCCACAACATAATTCAGTGTTTCTCCGTGGACAACCCAACAGTGAAAACAAAAATTTCTTGTACAAAGGAAAACAAAAATGTTACCAAGCTCTATAAGCAAAATTATTAACATGTCTGTATTCTTGTCTTTGTAGTTTGAATGTTTGGTTTCTCACTGTTCTTTCTTTCTTTCTTTCTTTCACTTTGCAGATGCAATGGCCACTCCATCTCCAGCCAAGAGTATGGGCGACCCAGGCATCACGCCACTTTCCCCCACACACATACTGGTGAGCTCTGCTTTTTATTGTCAGCATGACGTCACCCATTACATGAAGGAAATGTCCAGTGTGCAAATCTGGCCATAATGGAACATCTTATTTACACTGAGCTGCAATTACATGCGACAATTTAATGCTTGACATATACGTGACAGCATCTCTCTTCCTCTTTCCATATCCCTCATTTTCCCTCTGCTTCTTTTCCCTCTTTTCTTTCTACAGAACGACTCTGAAGAAAATGAGACTACGAGGCACCCCTATGTGGTGGTGGTGGCCATCGACTTTGGCACCACCTCCAGTGGCTACGCATATGCCTTCACTAAAGAGCCAGAGTGCATTCACACTATGAGGTGAGATAAAAGGCGGAGGGGAGACTTTGATTAGTAATTATATAATTTTAAAAGTAATTTTATATAACCTTTTCTAGTTACTCTGGATAGACTCTGCACTCCTCTGTAGACATTAATATGATTGTCTATCCATTAGACGGTCATGTCTCTATTTCAGTCAAACACACAGGCGTCTTTCTTTCTGGGCACTAAGATGCCCCATTAAAAATAATTAGATATATACAGTCCCACTGTGTATACACTGATCCGAAATAGGGGTGGGCATTTGACCAAAGTCTTATATCACAGTATGAGCAATTTTATTTCATGTTAACAATATATATCACAATATAGTTATTTTTGCAATACAGTCTTTTTTGATATCAAAATTTTTGATACCATAGAAATTTGATTTGATGATTCTTGTCACCAGTGTCAATATCACGGAACTGTTACATTAGTGTGTGTCTGTGTGTGTTGTATATTAGGGTAAACCCACAGCTGCTCTGTAATCCTGACCTACTTGGTCATGTGACCTTTGACTCTAAGGTCAGTTCTGCAGAGTACCTGTTGGGCAGAGACAGCCACGTGTTTCCCACCCAAACAGGCATGTGGGCTTAATTTTAGGCATCAGACTCATTGTGAAAGTTAGAAATATGAGTATTTGTTAAACAGCACAAGTACATCTATAGACAGTGTCCTCACTATACATATTCACATATTTGAATAAAAGATGAAAGTTTAAGTGTGAATGAAGGCCATTATATATAAACAAATATATTTAGCTCTGACAAGCACTCTTGGCAATCATTTGTCCATGGTTAAAACATTCATATAGGATCATGATTGGGTCAACACTGTAGAGTGGGAGGTTGTCCTTCTCTTGAAAGACCAGTGCCTTCCTTCAGTCTGGTTAATTCAAATTGTGGTTTGTCTGCTGCTAGAGATTTACACACCCAGCACAAAAACCCCAAGCCTTTTGAGATTATTTGGGTTGGACTGGTAGTCTAGTCCCTTAATATTTACATAAACACAGCTTCCCTTTTAAAAACTCACAAAAGACTTTTACTAAATCTGTTAAGATTCAAGAAGACAGCTGCTTTTAGAAAGCTGAAAGGATCGACTCCCAGTCTGTCCTGATTCCACAGAATTCCTTAGTAATTTTTTTTAGTTTGTTTACAGAGTCCAAAATGAGTAACTCTGACAAACTGAAAACTTATGGACTATTACAACTATGCAAATAATTGCCAAATGATTTTTTTTTTTTAATCTGTAATGCAGTGCTGGTTATACAGTGCCCCCAAAATATATTTAGACATCTAATATGATTAAATTTTAGTGCATAACATAACAAAATATCAAACCAAGCAGCAAACATATATCCTTTTCTCAGAATTAACTTTTTCAATTTTTGAAGAGCTACATTGTCATTTTTTCAATAATTTTTACTGGTTGGTCTCAGTATAATTTTAGTGGATCTATGAAATAACTTAATTATTTTAGGGTGTATAAAGTCAGTTCTCTATTATGATAATTTTGGCATATGTGATTCTCTCTGTGTCAGTTCAGACAGTCAGGCTGCTTGTTCCGTGCATCGTCCTGGAAGTAAAAGCCCATGAATATTTTAAATGCCTCTGTCTCTGTAAGGTGCTTGTGCTGGTTTTATGAGTGCCTTGATATGGATAATGAGGATGATGATGCTCTGTTGGGTGATATTTTAGGTCATCTTAGGTTAGGTCTCTCCTAATTAGGAGAAGAGGTGAAAAGCTGTAGCAGCTCAATTCTGCCCAGTGGAATTATTTCCTGATTCCTTTAGATGTTTGTAAAACTCACTCTTCCATTGGTTGATTTCCCTTTGTTGCTAGGCGCTGGGAGGGTGGGGACCCAGGTGTGTCCAATCAGAAGACGCCCACCACCATTCTACTGACCCCAGACAAGAAGTTCCACAGTTTTGGTTATGCAGCCAGAGATTTTTACCACGACCTGGATCCCACTGAGTCTAAGCAATGGCTCTACCTGGAGAAGTTTAAAATGAATCTACACACCACTGCAGTAAGGACACACTCATACAATATGGATTTTTTATTATTGTTGGACCTGAGGGGACTTCGTGTCCCAGCACATTTACGTGTTAAGGAAATTACTGATCATAAGTGTGAGGACATGGACTTCTCTTAAAATATGCTTTATGCCTGATACTGCAAAAATCACTGCTACTGCGTAACATACATAACAAGTAATGCAAGCAAGCGAATAACTCATTACTAACAGGTTAACCAATCAAAGCTTCATGAAACTGAAATAATACTGTTAAGGATTTTTCTTGTTTATTACATTTAACATAAATCTCTAAACTAGATTTCGAGTACAGTATATTTTCCTCATTGGGAATGAGGTGATAAGTCGATTAAGTCTATCAAGTTTATAAATGCATTTTGATTGAGATGTCATGCTCTTTCTTGTTTCTGAGAGGTGTTATTGTCATTTTGTCTTCTTCAGAATCTATCCATCGATACAGATTTACATGCGGCCAATGGGAAAAAGGTGAAAGCTCTGGATATTTTTGCTTATGCTCTGGCCTTTTTTAAGGAGCAGGCTCTTAAGGTATGTTTTAGTACCATTATCATCCAGGACATTCAGTTAAAACCGGCCTACTTACATTATTTTAACATGTACTCTACCATTCAGAAGTGTGGGGTTGATAAGATATTTTTAATATTCTTGAAAGAAGTCTCTTATGTCTATCAAGGCTATATTTTTGTACAGTTTAAATCTTTATGTAACTATTTTCTATTTTAATTTTTTTTTTATGAAATTTATTTCCATGATATTTAAGATGAATTTTCAGCATTCATTATTTCAGTCTTCAGTGTCACTTGATCCTCCAGAAATCATTCTAATATCCTGATTTGATGCTCAAGAAACATTTCTTATTTTTGTTGTTAATTACTATTATTGTCAAAAATATTTTTGTGGAAACTGATACATTTTATTTCAGGATTCTTTGAATAGAAAGTTCAAAAGAACAGCATTTGACAATCTTTTGTAACATTTTAAATGTCTTTATTGTCACTTGATCAATTTAATGTGTCCTTGCTGAATAAGTGTTCATTTCTTCAAACTATAATACTGACTTCAAACTTTATCAGTGCCTCAAAAATGGATTTTTGTCCTTGGATACAGGAGCTAAGTGACCAAGCAGGGTCAGATTTTGATAATGCTGACGTCAGATGGGTCATCACAGTACCGGCCATCTGGAAAATGCCGGCTAAGCAGTTTATGAGAGAGGCATCGTATAAGGTATAACATTTCTTTCTCACAGCCACATATGCACAAACATGCACATCTCACTTTGATTAACAACCTACTTTGGTTTTGGTTTGGTTAACAAGTAAGAAATGCTTTAATGTTATCCAGGATGCATCAGGACAGATTAGTGTTTCTAATATAAATGTGATGTGGTCACAAGTGTTCTCAATTGCTCCCCATTTTGCATGTCTATTTAGTGCTTAACACTTGTGACTGAATGCCTGAGGTGGATGCAGGTGTAAATGAAAGCAATAAACATCAAATCAAAAGAAACAAAGCTTAGTGAAAATGCTATTATTATTACGTTATTGTTGCTGCTTATTCCATGTATGAAAAATATAAAATACGTTATGCATAATTATGTAATTCATTATTCCAACAAACTGTAAAGACTTTATTTACTTCATATGATGTGCATGCAAATTGTAATAATCACAGTACAGTAGTCAACAGAGGGGTGAATTCTCTCACACTGAAGAGAGAGACAGAAAGGGAGGAAGAGCAGGGTGTGGTTTCGGCGTCTTTCATCTCAATCCAAAGAAAAGACTAAATGAGGCGGGGATGCCATGAGCGAGTGAGCTACATACATAGATACACAGCAAGAAAAGAGAGAGAACAGCAGGAGAAGGGGGAGTTTGCAACACCTGATATCTGCAGTGGGAATTCCTGCAAAGCTTGCCTCAGTGTGTGTGTGTAGTGACTCAGCTCTCCGTTTGCAGGATCAGGAGAACAGAAAGAAAGGACACTGCATTCCCACACCCCTGTCTCTCGCTCTCTGCATCTTGCTCACACTGTCGCCCCATAACTTACCAAACCCTGCAGCGCACTCAAAGCAAACAGTCTCTCAGATCAGCGTGTGTGTGTGGGGGTTATTTTTTTTTATTTTTTATTTTTTTACATTTTTACACTTTGTCATTTGTATCATTTAAATATTAATTTACCCAGCAAGTGGGTTATGACAGTTAATATTCAGGTCAGGATGTTTAGGGTTGTGCTGCAATAATTGTTTTAGGTTTATACGTAGTTCACTTCAAGCAATGTCCTATAGTGTGACATGGTTATGTGACATTTATTTGTTTATTTAATTATTTTCATGTTTATATATTAATATGTATATAAATTTATAAAACTGCAACGTAAATATAATACTGAAAAAATATCAAATTTGAGGTCTGCCCTTATCATACTTATACTTATTAGAAAACATTTATGTTTAATTAACTACCAGATTTTTTTATTTATATATAGACTGTTTTTTCTTCATTTTTTTCAGTTTAAATGTTTAATTTTATTTTTAATTAATTTTTTGTCATTTTTATGTTTTTGGCTTTTTATTTATTTTTATTTCAGTTTTAGTTTAAATTTGTTTTCTGTTATTTTATTGCTTTAACTTTTTTTAAATGTTCATTTATTTTAAGTGTTTCATCTAATATTCTTTTTTTTTTTTACAGATTTGTTTCAATTAAGTACAGTTAAGTAAAGATAAGTAAATGCTAAGTCTTAAAGTTTACTGCGAATAAATGTTCATATGTATTCATATTTATCAAATGAAAGCTTCATTTATAATCATTTGTATGTTTTATGTAAGATGAGCCTTGGTTTCAGAATCCTGTTTTAATGTCTGGCCTTTGTGCTCTGTACTCATGTAGGCTGGTTTGGTTTCTCGTGACAACCCTGATCAGCTGATCATTGCTCTGGAACCAGAGGCTGCGTCCATTTACTGCAGAAAGCTCCGTCTCCACCAAATGGTTGATTTGGGCAACAAAACAGCCTTTAACGGTTACAGCCCAACTGAGAATGTTGGGATGGGAATGACCCAGGGTAAGCCACCCGTATCATCTTTTACCATATTACAGGTGAACCACAAGCATTCTGCTATGAGGATAAACCAAAATCATACTCATACTGTTCCAGTCATGCTCAAGTTTATGTTACAGTACTTAAATGTTTGTTGAGAATAATTTTGTCTATGTGTTTTGGCGCACACCAACCTTTGACCAGTGATTAGTTCTTCAAAAGGCCAAATAGTCTGTAGTTAAGTTGGACTGGTCATTATGTAGGGTCTTCTTTTTGAGAGATATAGACAGATCTAGCAAAAATATTTGACCAAGTATAGTAAAGTAGTAACTGTAAACATGTTTTTCCATTGCTCAATATAAAATTATATTTTTTTTCCAAAATCTACTCCTTTCTAAAGGGGAGTTTAAACCAGATTAACAGTGCAATGGAAATCAATTCTAACATTTTAAACTAGCACTGAACTGAGGGTTCCTGCAGTCTAACATGCCTATTAAACTCTCACCGCAGTGAGGGAGAGAAGGTGATGATGCTTGCAGAAAACAGTAGTAGGGAGGGAGGGATATGGATGTTGCATGTACATTACTGTTCATAAGTTTGGGTCAATAAGTTTTTTTGTAAAGAAATACTTTGAAAACTTTTAAAATACTTTTATTAAGCAAAGACACATTAAACTGCTCAAAAGTGACAGTAAAAACGTGTATTGTTACAAAAGATTTCTATTTCAAATAGATGTGTTTGTCAGAATTTTGTTGAATAGATTTTTAAATATTAAAATAGATTTAAACAGCTGTTTTAAAATGTAATATTTTTCAATATTACTATTTTACTCTTAATTTTTGGTCAAATAAATACAGCCTTGGTAAGCAGAAGAAATTTCTTTCAAAATGTATTCTTAAAGGCCCCAAACTTTTGAACTCCAGTGTATTTACTACCATGCATGAACACACAGATGCAATTTTGTGGTATTTCAACTATGGGCACCTTTACTTTCCCAGAGGTTGATGTTTACAGTACATTAAAAAAAAAAAAAAAAAAAAAAAAAAAAAAAAAAAATATATATATATATATATATATATATATATATATATATATATATATATATATATATATATATATATATATATATATATATTATTTATCTCATTATTTATTCATATAATTTATTTATATATTTTATACATATTTATATATATATATTATTTATATTATTATATATATTATTTATCTCATTTATTTATTCATATAATTTATTTATATATTTTATACATATTTATATATATATATATATATCTTTTTTTTGACTGATCTAGATAAAATGTTACCTATGAAATTATCCATAAGACAAATGTACAAATTAAATAAACTAGTATGAGTGTGAAAAGTGTGATTTAAAGGAGTCCACAGGGTCAGAAGTGCCCATAGTTGAAGAAACCTCCTACATTCGACAGTAAATATGCTGTGAACAGTTTATGTTTACACAAGTAAAATGTAATTGCATCAAATTCAGGCATAAAGGTGTTTTGTATAAAGGCAGAGCATTTTTCCTGTATTTCTGCCTCTCTCACAAGAACACAGAAACACTTTCTCTGTCTTCCAGTCCATTCCAGTTCACCTCCATTGCCCTGCTCATGTCCATATTACAGACTGACAGCGCATGCACATACACAGTAGGCTTTATATAAAAAAGGCATTTTCACTTGAGTATATAGCATTTTAGTGGCCTGTGATTTTAGAAACGTCAGTGATAAGTCATTTTTCATGTGCATTCAGAAGGTAACAGTCATTTGGACCACTGCTGAATGGTGATGCCAGCATGAGAAACAGCTTTGCAAATGCACAATGCCTCATAAATTTCTTTTTCCCTCTCTCTTCCTAAGTTTGCATGCACATTTATTCATAATCGTGTGATTGTTTGAGGTCATGCCTTGCATTACCTCGGACAGAAAACAATTTCAATTATACCAGAAATGTTGACAATATTTCTTAATCTGTTTCTTAACCACATTTGATAACATTTTAATTATTATTGGTTAATGTCAACATTTAAGCGTTTAAGAATGATAAGAGTGTTATTTGGTCCATTATGTGTCTGAGACAGCTAAAGCAGAACTATCATTCCTGTAACAAACTATATCAGTGGGTGTGCACATATATGCTGTGACCTTCAAAAGGAGTAGTGTTTATTGATTACTTTAACTGCAGTAGTATTTGTGATCTGATAGCCTGTATATTTGATATTCAATGGTCAGCAATGAAAACGTGGTTAATTTTAGTTGGCGTTGAAAGCCCGAGACAGGAAGCGATTGTGTGTGGCGACCCGTTGCGTAGCAGGGCAGCAGTGAGCAGCACAGAGGGGCTGTCTGTTTGACATACTGTACAGGGCGGTCAGAGACAGGCAGGAGATAATGTGTCCCTCTGAGAAAAGTCTCACAGAAATGATTGAGGATTGAGCATCTGGATGTTTTTTCATTTATTACAAAAAAAAAAAAAATTTCATAATATCGGGGTGGACCAAAAATTAACACTTTTATAACAAATAAATGATCATTAATGATCTCTTGTTGAATTCACACGTTTTTGTCACTGACTTGATGTTTAGATTATCTAAAATAGGCTGTGAATGCAATGAGTGTTGAATTTGCTATGAAGGTGATACAGAAATTTCAGATGTGAGCCTGTTGTGTGGTTTAAACACTCTTAGTTTGAGTGGTTAGGTCTCTCACGCCCCATCAGAAGCTGTCACTGTA
This sequence comes from Cyprinus carpio, assembly GCF_018340385.1. NCBI lineage: Eukaryota > Metazoa > Chordata > Actinopteri > Cypriniformes > Cyprinidae > Cyprinus > Cyprinus carpio. Next base: position 9,086,903 of record NC_056588.1, on the reverse strand, counting down.
CTGAAAAAATGTCTGCTGGTCCATTTCATTGTTGTCTGTACACTGGAGGAAACGTCAGTCTCCATGCGGTTACTCTCTTAGAGCTTACACTTCCTGTTTGGGCATGTTTACAACTGCCAGGATGGCCATTATCCACTGATGTCATCAGACCAACTTCCCTTTATCAGACCAGGACAATCTTCCCCTCCACAGTAAATGAACAGATTTTTACATTCTGGTCACAGTCAGGAAGTTCACAAAAGTGAAAAAGAGAGGAAGTCTTTCAATGGAATAATCATGGAAAGATGCACTAAATATTTAAGACTTACTGGTTTAATTGCAATACTGAGCTATAATTATACTTTACATATCAGGCTTTTAGTTAAATATATACTTATTTGCAACATCGTAATATGGTTAGTCCGTAGGGGGTTAATAAAATGTAGTAATCTAAATTAGAATCAGATAATCTAATGCAGGTTATTTCAATTCATTCTATTAACAGTGTCTGTCTAACAGGAAAAAAGCACAAAAACAAAATTCTCATGTAACAAAATTTCCATGTATGAAAAATACATAGGTACCCAAAAAATAATTGTACAGAAATTAAAATTTACACATAAAAATACAATTTAACCACTCATATGATATTGGATATTTAATTGTGGATAGTCATCTGTCATCTAAATGTTATCTAATGCCCATTTAAAGTTACTCTTTAAAATACAATTAAACCACTGTTAAATGTAATAATTATAACCAGAACTTTCAAATTGTATGTCCCTAAAATTGAAGTTTTAAATAAGTAGTTTTACTGCTTTTCTTTAAATTTCATGAATTTGCCTGAAGTTAAAGGAGTTTTGCATTGCACTGGAACTTCTTTTCCAGCAGCATCCCCCTGCTTACAGAAACCACATGCAGCCCATGTTCCTTTTTCATCCTGTCGCATTGCCTATAGAACTGCCACACACACACACACACACTCAAACAGCTTCACGCTGCCTTCCCTCTCACACACACTTCCTGTCTCTCTCTGTCAATAACCAGCCAAGGAGCATGTGCGCCGTAACCGACAGAGCCGTACCTTTCTGGTGGAGAATGTCATAGGAGAGCTCTGGTCTGAACTCACTGAAGGTAGAGTCTTGCTTCTCACACACTTTTTTTTTTTCTTGTAGTATTTTGCTCCTGCTGTTTCTGATGCTGCTGTCATACAGTAAGTTAAGAAATCCTAAATTCTGAAGCTCTTTCAAAAAATAAATACATTTCACTCAAACCAATAAACAAACACTCAAACTTATTCTGCCCAAGAACCACCCACTCAAACAAGAAGAGACTGTCTGACTGACATGTAAAGCGACTAATTGCTGTTTGGTTTGTTTTAATGCGTGGTTGTATAGAAATGCATTAAAAATAGTGAAAAATGTGTATAGGCAACAGGTTTAGAATTTTAGCCTGTCTGTGCATACACTGTTAAAAAATGACATTTGTGATTTAAAAAAATAAAAACAGCTGTGGTTGCCAGAGAAAAAACAGTAGTAACATTTTAGGTTTTACAGGTTAAACTAAAATTTGCAGTTAAATAAATAAATACATTTATGGGGGAAAAAACTAAAAAGAAACTGTCAAAAGTGAGCTACCACAGATAATTCTGTGAATTTCTCGTCAGTTTGCATTTTTTTCACTGTAAATGATAAGGTGGCAGTATTTTATTGTAAAATGACATTAAATATCCCATTACAACAATTCAGTTCACCATGAACAATAAGGGAACTTACCGTTAACCAATTAACAGGTTATGATTATGATCACATTGCTGATTATTTCACAGTCAGTCCGATTGGAACCAAAGATTTTTGCCAGGACTTGCTATTTTTGCGTGTAATATGCATTGGACAGTCAGCAAACAGACTGTGGGTGGTCCTTGAATGTGTCTACTGAGACTAGATGCACCCTTGCTGAGAAGATAAGATGCTTAGTTTGAAATCCCTGCTCTGGTGAGCTTTACCCTTATTCTGCTGTCTGAATCAGCAGCTGCTCAACCATGAGTACTGCCTCAGCACACTTTGCCTATTCATCACTGCTGGAATAACCCCCACGCAAATTAAAATTCTTCAAAATCGTTCAAATTTCAGTAACTTTTCTGTGTTACAGAGACAGATCACTATAAAAAATGAAAATGTACTCATTGTATTTTATTCCATGTCTATATGATTTTATTTCTTCTTCTGTGGAATACAAATGAAGATATTTTGCATAATGTCCAATATGCTCTTTTATAGAAAAAGTCATATAGGTTTGGACCATCATGAAAGAGTAAATTTTTTTTTTTTAATTTTTGGGGTGAACTGTCTCTTTAAATATACAGTAATCTCATAGAGATTGTGAATATTTAATACAGAACCTATATAGAATTTTAATTCCAAAGGCTTCTACCAAGGTCACTCACATCCAACATCTGCAGAGAGTTCCTGGATGCTCTCAAGGTCACTCACATCCAACATCTGCAGAGAGTTCCTCACTCACATCCAACATCTGCAGAGAGTTCCTGGAAAAAATATGTAAAATGATACCAGATGAGATGTTAATCCACCCTGATGATTTTGTTTTTGCTGGTGACTCTCAAATGTTGTCTCTGGTGGTGTTCTCTAGGTGACCGTTATGTGGTTGTGGATTGTGGAGGAGGGACGGTGGATCTTACTGTGCATCAGATCCGCATGCCGGAAGGCCACTTGAAGGAGCTTTACAAAGCCTCAGGTACCTGTATGACCTATAGCTTGAGATTAACATTTTGCTTAAAAACATTCTGCTATTCTGAAATGTCATTACTTCCAATCATCTGAAATGATTTTTATCTTTCCATTCTCTCCGCAGGAGGCCCATATGGCTCTCTCGGTATAGATTATGAATTTGAGAAACTCCTGTGTAAGATATTCGGACAGGATTTCATTGACCAGTTTAAGATCAAGCGTCCTGCTGCCTGGGTGGATCTGATGATTGCGTTTGAGTCTCGTAAGAGGGCGGCGACTCCTGACCGAAGCAACCCGTTAAATATTAACCTGCCCTTCTCTTTCATCGACTACTACAAGAAATTCAGAGGACACAGCGTAGAGCATGCGCTGAGGAAGAGCAAGTGAGTGTCTAAAACGCTGTAGTAGAAATCACCCATTAACACAGTCCAGTCCAGTTTGAGGCTTTTCTCTGTGAGACTCACTTTTGTGGTAATTGTTGTCTGTCTCTTTTGAGGTCAGGCATGTGTGACCTACAGCCCCTGGAGAGTTAATCTGTCTATTCATGACTGCTGTCAATACTGTACACACAGCCATTCAATAAGCCGTCAGGCCCTGTATAAAGATGGCCAAGTCAGCTAAATGGATACCATGTTTGTTTGTGTGCATGATTGCTGACTATGTGCGAAACACTCATAATCAAAGGGCATAGGAACAAGAAAATCTAAAAAAAGGGAGAGAGAGGGCACTTTATGAATTATTTTCAGGTAGTCATGAATATTAATTTATGTAACTTTCACCCAGTAGCTCTAACAGATTTGCAGTAGTAATTTTGTTAATTAGATAATTGCTTACAGAGGCATCTGTTTGGTAGCATCATAATTTTATGCATGCGGCTATAATTTCTTAGTATCACAGCCAAGAGAAACGATTCTCAGAAAATGACTTTAAATATCAGTCTTCTAAAACTAGTTGTAATGGCTGCTTCCTGAGCAAAAGTATCAGATCTGACACAAAATGTCCAATTAAGAGGCGAAATTATCTAGTTTTATCTTTTTATTTTAAAAATGTGAACCTGGTATATTATTTGCATTATTTAATGGTTCAATTTTTGTATTATTTCCTAACAAAGTAATTAGAAAATAATTTGCGTGCCATGAGTAAGACTACTCTAACTTGCATGTTATGGATTTTAAGCTCTCATGTCTCACAGGGGACAGTTTTTCCTACAAGCCTGCGAGTCAATCATCTCTAAGCATTCGTTCAGCCCTGCATCAAACTGCACAGCGCAGTCATATGGGATTATGTGCATCTGTTTACTGGAAACCACAGCTATTAGCACACATGCACTGACTTTTATAGCAGTGGAAAACCTAATAATGTAAACTCAATAATATCATGTTTCTCAATATTCTTCCATATGTCAAGATGACTTTTCAACTGCACCGAGGCCAAATGAGGAGAATCTGTTATTTGTTTCAGTCTATAACTCTCGCTCTCTTTGTTTTTGTCTCTCTTCTGCAGTGTGGACTTTGTGAAGTGGTCTTCGCAGGGCATGCTGAGGATGAATCCAGATGCAATGAATGCACTGTTCAAACCAACTATAGACCACATTATACAGCACCTGAGTGAGTAACTACGCAGTAATTTACTGGAACAATAATATGATATTGATTTCTAGAGTTTAAAGTGAGATGGGTGTATCCGTTAGTAATAAGTTTTAGTAATTTTGTTATGTGCTTTTGTCATTTTTCGATATTTTTTATAGCATTATTTTATTTTTATTTCCGTTTTAGTTATTTTAGTGCTTCGACTTAAATCTTATTTATTTCAGTTAGTTGCCAAGACACCATTTTTAATTCTCGTTTAAATTTTCCCATCTAATATTTATATTTCTTTTTATTAGTATAGTGTAGTATCCCAAAATATCAAACCATATTGCAAACAATCACAATCTGAAGCTGATAAATAACCTAAAATCATCTGTGCACATTATATACCGTGTGATTTTCTGTGAAATCTGTCAACTGACTGCCCAGTATATGCCCAATATTTAGACAACTAGTGCCAGCTCTTCCAGACTGCAAATTGGGGCAAAAATCTGGGCAAAAGTTGTGTAGTGTGTTCCAGGCATTAGTAGAATGTGTCAAGCTGTATAAACTAATGAGCCATTGGGAGACACAATTAGGGCAAGCATTGGCCCAGTCAGGGGAGTCTCGACAATCTTCCCAAAATACTTACATAGAACTGGGTCAGAACTCAGTCCCTTGGCTCTTATGTTGGTTGAGCCCAGCTGTGATCTGTATCTGTTCAAACAAAAACTACAAGCAGGGACACCACTGCTAGTAAACTGGATTTTTGTTGAAAACTGGAGGAGTGCGTAACATTCTTTGGTTAAATCCCCATGTGTTGAAATGTTTTGTGATGAATCTTTTCTCTGCTTTCATTCTTCTATATGTTCTCCAGCTGAGTTATTTGATAAGCCAGAGGTGACAGACATTAAGTTTCTTTTCCTGGTGGGAGGATTCGCAGAGTCTCCTCTGCTGCAACAGGCGGTTCAGAAGATGCTTCAGGGCCGCAGCCGAATCATTATTCCGCATGACGTGGGCTTGACCATCCTCAAGGGGGCGGTGTTGTTCGGCCTTGATCCCAGCGTCATAAAGGTGCGCCGCTCTCCACTCACCTACGGCGTGGGCGTCCTGAACCGTTTCGTAGAGGGGAAGCACCCGCCGGAGAAGATGATTGTGAAGGACAGTACGCGCTGGTGCACCGATGTCTTCGATACGTTCATCTCTGCCGATCAGTCAGTGGCACTGGGTGAAACGGTAAAACGCAGCTACACGCCGGCGAAGCCATCACAGCAAGTGATCGTCATTCACGTATACTGCTCAGAAAAAGAGTCAGTCAGTTTCATCACCGACCCAGGCGTGAGGAAGTGTGGTACGCTGAAGCTGGATGTGAGCGGTACTGAGAGCCCGGCGGCACGAAGAGAGATCCAGACGCTCATGCAGTTCGGAGACACTGAGATAAGAGCCATGGCTGTCGATGTCGCAACCTCTCGCAGTGTCAAAGCTAGCATCGATTTCCTTAGTCAATAGAAGAGTAAACCACACACTGCAGAAACTCAGCATTTTAGTTAAATTAAACAAAAAAAATAAACAAACAAAATTAAAACAAAATTTATCAAAAACGTGCTTAATTTAATTCAGCAAAGGCATATTCAAATCAACAAAAAAGTAATACTTTTAATTCAGCAAAGGCATATTCAATTGATCAAAAGTGACTATAGAGACATTTGTTACAAAAAAATTCAATTTCAAATGTAAACATACATTCATCATAGAATTCAGGAAAAACATGTATCAAGCATTCCACAAAAAAATAAAGCAGCACAACTCTTTTCAAAATTGATGAAAATAAGAAATGTATCTTAAGCACCAAAAATACCATATTCAAAATATTTCTGAAGAATCATGTTGCACAGAAGGCTGCAGTAATGGTAATAACTACATCTATTTGCAAATGCTTTTATTTTCTTGTTACAAACATAAACCACTAAATCGCTGATTTAGGCTTAAAACAATAAAGAAAAAAGAAAAACTTAATTTAACATGTATTCATTAAAATAATATTAATATTTTGTGCAGTTTTGCCTCTCAAGTAATTATTTTTTGTTTAAAGGATGTTTAGATATTTTGACTGGGAAACAAGACAAAATGCTGAGTGAAATGTTGGCAGTGTAGAAGGATAGATGAAAGAAAGAGAAAATTATAAATAGAGAATGAATGAGAGATGAAAGTTTGGAGTCTCTAATATACCATGTTTGCCGACCTTCCATGTGACATTTGCTTGAATAGTCGTGCCATTCATGTTATTTTATTTGGTTATTTCATTTCTAATCCACAGCTGAACTCAACAAGATGAAACTTCTCATATTTGACCAAAGCTGAGTTCATTTCGTCTCATCGACACTCATCTAGGCTCAGTCCCTTACTCTCTGTGTGCTTCTATTATAGTCTGTTTGCAGTCTTAGTGGCTATTTTCTGCACAGAGATGCAAATCTGCATGGATAGAGCCAAAATACAGCTGCATATTGCTAGTAGTGCAATTTGGGATAGCACTCTATAATAACTTTGCAAGAAAAGTTCAGGTTAAGGTAGCTACATTAGTCTCATATACACACCATGGCAGAAATTTGTTCTCTTACAAAACATACTGCTTTGCTCTTAAACTCTGGTCTATTACCTCCAGTGCCCAGTCCAGAACCAGTTCATTCATTTAGGTTATGATGAGATAAGCAGATGGTTTTGGCTACTGGACTTGTGACCAATTTGTTAGTCTGAAACAGAAACTCAGTATGTTCTTCATCGCAAACATTTAGGACTGACTTTGAGAATGGTACCGAAACCTGAGCTACACATCACAAAGGTGCTGATTCCTGTGACAACATTACCGTCAGTTTGTCACACTAGTGCTACAGTTTTTTTTATCATTCTTATGTCTCATTGTGTTGACTTTTTGTCCTTTTTTTTTTTTAGTTTATTTTTTTTTGTATGTCAAGGCATTTTAGGAGTTCTGGACAGTGAAATACAGCATATCTTCATATTGTTGGTCAGTAAGCAGAATGAGAATGCATAAATCCTAGAATGTGAATCTTAATCCTCATTTGAAGTGGCAGTGACAGAGAAGCTGCAAGCTGTACCTGCAACATGATTTGAAAAGATAGCCATTGCTATATGCTAGTTGCCTTTAATCCTGCTCCTTAGAAAGAGAAGCCACAGATTTTTTTTTTCTATTTTTATTTAGGAGATTATTTTGGAGAATATGTGACAAATGAAATGTTTATTTCTGTATATACAGTATTTAAAGATATTGTACAGGTTTTTAGTGTTGTTTTTGCATTAGCGGCTTTATGAGCAGTGTGTGTATGCAGGCCTTAAGAGCACACATTCTTTCTCCCACTCTCACCAACCGTCATATGTTTACTCAATTCATTTATTAACCTAATCCAAACCCAAACATGACCCCCCACACTGAAATGTAATCCCATTCCCAAAAACCATAACCCCTTACCTTATCCCCCAACTACACCCCTATGTAGACCATTTGAAACTTAACCCCAAACAAACCTCTGATTTCACATTCCCATTTTCAATTTCTCAAATGCAGTTGTTGCTCTATATTAAGAAATTCACAAGACTTGAAAACCTTTGACATTTACAACTTTAATTGCAGTTATCATTTGAAATAAGAACTTTGTGGTGTGTTTTGGTTTGGGAAATGAGGTGACTGATAGTTTGTGGTGTGTATATGGTCTGTAGATTACACCACTAATGACAGGCAATATTCATGTGTTTGGTTTGGAAGATATTGAGATAAATGCAACGCTAAAAAAAAAAAAAAAATGAAAGCAATAAAGGTATTGCAATGTGACGTTCCACATTTCACATGGATCAAAAGTTTCCCTCTAAAAAAAATCATACAAAGCATCTGCCAGAGTGACCACAGATTGTGAATAAAACTTCATCAAACAATATAATATCATTAAAAATAAAAAAAAATAAAAATAAATAGCAAGATACACGCTGGATAAAATGCTAAAGCTTATCAATGTAATCTGGATTTGCTGCTCATGTGATCGTTAATTGCATATGATCTGCACGATTCGCATGAGAGACCAACAAATGAGACCTTTTTTTTCCTTTTGGTAATATTCTATTGTAAATCTATGGATAATAAAAATCCAAGCTACCACAGATCACCCTCTCATTGGCTGTGCAAGGAAGTAGAAGCAGGAAGTGATGTCATTATGTGTTATGTGTGTATGCACTTGTAGGGCAGAGCACACACCTAGACATACGCTCCAGATTTGTGGAGTAAGCACACCTTTTTTGCTCTTAGAGTGCTGATAGGTTAAATGTTACAAATTTAATCTCTTTGTTCTGCTGGTTTAAACATTTGCTTTTGTTCTTCTCTTGATTTACACCATACCAGTTTATGGCCAGCTTTGCTATTAATTTTTTTTTTTTTTTATACACAATGTATAGCCTCTCTATAAAATGTAGTTATTGCTATGATATGCTTTTACAAGCACATAAAGAGCACTATCCATTTGTTCCTTTGTTTATCAGTTTCATTTTGATCACTCTGTCTGAAGTATTAAGAAGTTCATTGCTGTAGAGGGACATTTGCTAATAATTGACTGTGAATTTGATTTTGAATGGCTTTTCGGCATTATTTTATTTAACTGGTTTTAGCTAAAAGAAAATCAACCAGTTCATAGGGTTTGAAAAACAGAAGAATTTCACTGTTTTCTAGATTCTGTGCTTTAAATGCTTGAAAGTCTCTTAGTCATTCGCTTAGATCCCTATAGCTGACATGGACTAAACAAACAAACTATACCTACTGGGTTATTTTTAATCAGTGGACACAGTGTCAGTGCTCTTGCCATATGCATATCCAAAAAGTTTAGCAACTGTATTTCAATCAATGCCAAGTACTAACAGCCAAACTGTCACCCAATAAAAAGTATGTGTATTTCAAAAAATGACTGTAGTGTTTCTTGTGTATGAAATGTTATAGGAGTGACCTTGTGCTAAAGCATTCTTATCTTTTAAATCTGAGGGAGGCTGAATTCGTATGATGTGATTCTTACAGAAATGTATGATTTTTAGAAAAAAGTAAGCATGAAAGTCTACAAATGAATCTAAACATTAGTGGGGCATTAGCAGATCAAACGAAAACATACAAATGAGCTTGAACGAATTTGTAAAAATTAGCTACCAATTTGCAAAAATGTAAAACGGTTACAAATTGCCATGAGAGTGTGTTGGGGATTAAAGGTTGTGCAGCACAATTTATGAATTCATATAATTGAATTGTGTTTAACCAAAACTGATCATTTCCACAAACTTTTTCATAAATTTCTCATATAAGTGTATGTGCTGTAATGGGTACTTTATTAATATGGCCATTCAGGGAACTATAAAAGGAATTTGAATGCACCTTAACCATAATTTGAAATAAAAGTGGTTTAGTGAGTAAGCAGGGTGCTGCTTGTTTGAATTCTACAACACTCTATAAACTAAAGCTAATTTCTTTATGGATATTAATTATCTCATAAATGTGGCATTCCTGTTATTACACTTTCTTTACATATTCTGTTCCCTGTTCAAGCAATTCCTATATAAGGTAAAAAGAAATCAATTTTAACTGACCTCCTGCACATCAACAAGTGGTTTTAGTGAGACCTTGACTTTACAATAGACTTCTTTCAGATGAATTCATGGCAGTGTTACTTCAGTTATACATCCACTGTGCGTCTTTAAAAAGGTCTTTTAATTGCAAAGGAGGATTTGCCATTTGTAAATTCTACCATTCTATACAAAAATAAAAGCAATATTCTCACCGACTCTGATTTAGTTCATTAACACATCAACTTAAAGTACATAATGGCACCAGATTTTAAGAGTTTAGAATTTTCTATGGAACTGTCAAGAGTATATGCTTTTGTTTAGAAGGTAAAGGGTGCTTAATTTTTTGGTTTGTTTTCACAGAGTACATTTTAGGTCCTTCAACAATGAGCTATAATGTATGAGACATTGAACTGTAACCTGTTCGATTCAATGAGGTTTTTATACTCAGAAGTGGCCACTTAACTCCTGTGTCCTGCGAAGAATGACTGATTCAGTTCAAAAGGTAAATGCCACTGTTTTCTTTTTCTGACAAGAACATATAATTGCTGGATTATTTGAAATCAAGGACATTTCAGTCCTCTATAGACTGGCTTGACTGAAATTTGAGTGTACAGCTTATGAACAATTAAAACTCTTAAAGATTCCAGGGCCTTAAAGGCGTCATGAAATTGAGAAATCAAATTCCCCTTTATCTTTTGATATAGAATAGGTTAGTGTACTAAAAAAACATCCCGTAAATTTCAAAACTCAAAACTTTCTTGTTAATTTAAAAACAACTTTTATTGAAACCAAGCTCAGAAAAGCTGATTTTGAAAGATCTGCTGTCACACTTTTTAAACAGTTATTATGGTTAAGCAAAGTATTAAACAGACTCCTGTGGCCTACTCCGACCCCAACAAAAACTGAAAACTACTTGGCCTATGGTATACTGATGTGAAAGCATTCTTTCTATTCAAAACGCCATAGTGTGTATTTATGTATTAGATTAAACTCTGGCCTACAATCAGGTATTCCCTAAAAGAAATTTATGCATAGAGACGATTCCTTGCATTAGAAAAATAAAATCTGATAATGTGAGAATCCAAGCCACATTTTAGTGCTGAAAAACGATAACTTTAAAGAGTCAACACTGCCCCCTAGTGTCTGTTATATGCTTAGAGGCGTGAATCGCCAGTAGTTCATTTCAGCCTCACGTTGACGTCCAAGAAATTTTAAAAGGATTTTAAAAATGCTAAAATATATATTTTTTTTTACAAATACAATAATAATATAATAAAATAAAATAATGTATTATTATAAATGAACATACAATATATTTATAATATATTTAAAATATCACAAAATATGTTTCATTATTAAAACAAACAAATAATGTTTTTATATTTTAAAATGCTGTGTGTACAGAGTTAACTGATATTTCAGGAGTAATCTGAACAAAAGAACTGGCTGTGTGAGGTAGTTTAATATCATTCACTTACAGGATGTTTTTATTAACACCTTTTTCCAGTGCTGAGGGTACTTTACTTGCCACTAAAACATCATCCTCACTAGTTCCCGCCCATAGGTAAGTATTAATAAAAGGATTTTATAATGAAAACCCAGCAATTATAGCTAGACTCAAGCACCCTCATCCAGGATCCTACCCCATCTGAATATGAGTCTAAACGCAAAGCTCTTCTGATTCAATTTGTACAAGCGACAGGGGTGTGTGTGTTATTCTAACAGAGGAGAGAGTGGAGGACCACTCAACTTCAAACAGGACAGGGTCTCTCTCTGTGTGTGTGTGTGTATGTGTGAGAGAGAGAGAGATTTAGGAAGCTTATCAAAGAGGTGAGATCATCAGAACTTGGCTGGTTGCTAGGGTGATAGTGAGAGGGTATCTTCAGAGGTACCGCCCACACACAGCTCTGTCACCAACAGAATCATGATCTGCAGAAGTGGCCACTTGACACATTTTCATCATTGTGAAGCACACGTCCCTCGCCCCTCTATCGGGTAATCCTGTAATTATTTTATTGTCTGATTATTTGTTTATTTAACAGAAACACCCACAACTAAGCGATACAAGGGCCCTGAAAACTGAGATGAGAGCTGAAATGATTTAACTGGGTATATCAGAAGTCAAACTATGCATCATTAAAATGTATATGCTGTTCTGTATCTGTCCAGTGATGAGAACAGAGCTGGATATCATGTTCATTATATCATATCAATTATCAAAAATGACAGTAAAGACTTTCACAATATTATAGAACATTTATATTTCAAATCAATGCCGTTCACAAAAATAGCCTATTAGACAGAACAACATTGATCATTAAAATTATTCAAAATATATTAAAATAGAAAACAATTATTTTGAATTGTAATAATATTTCACAATATGCTGTATGTTTGGTCAAATAAATGCAGCCTCAGTAAGCATAAGAGACTTTCAAAAAAAAAGAAAAAAATCTGACTAACCCAAACTATCCATGAACAGTAGTGTGTATATAAATGATAAGTATTTGGACACTTACATCACATATGAAATTAATTATTTTCAGTGCATAATATAAGAAGATATAAATCCAAGTGCAAACAAATGATTTTCTCAGAACTACAGTAACTTCTGGAATATATCACTAATGTTTTAGTCATTTTAGTGGATATATCACTCCATCACATTATCACTAGAAAGTGTCCATTTTTTAGTCAATTTCTTTTTAACTTTAGACAGGTTATCTGTAGTTTTAATGTCATACTGCAGCTTGTTTTGTTATATAATGTTATATTATATTACATTTTTAAGTGTGAGTTTGGTATCAGAATTGTCTTGTTTTGACAGTCTATTTATTGTTTTAAAATGTATAACCTAACAAACTTTTTTTGGTGAAATGTTCTGCTTGAAATGTCGTTAAAGCATCAATTTTAGCCTTCCAGCATACAGCTCTTGAGCACAGACCAATAAGTTTGATTAAGGATACTGAAACTGTGGCAGAGCCTGGACAAATCGGCCTGAAGCTTGTTTTCAAACTTTCTATTCTGCTATTCATCATGGGAGCATGCTGTCATCCGGATATTCCTTCTGATAAGTCAACTCTAATTACTGGAATCAGAGATCTATGTTATCATTAGCTTTGTGCCCAATGAAGAACTAAGAAAAGATGAAGAGAAAGAGTGACAGAGAGAGAGAGATGTGTGCATATCCTCCTCTTCAATTGCTACGGTTTAATTCAGATTCTAACACCATAATGCAGTTTTACTCAGAGCTGAAGCCTGCAGATTGTTCTGATGGGCATTGTGAGTTTTGATGGCTTAAATGAGTAAAAAGTCAGTGTGAATGCAAATGTACTTTGTTAGTGTCACCATGAAAATGGCAGCATGCCTTTTTAATGCCTTATTTTTACAGCTCTGATTATAGGTTGGGTATTCAAACAAGTGAATGAGAAAACAATGAGCAGGCAATCAGGACTTCATAAAGCAGAGAGCAGCATGGGACAGATTAATGAGAGTGCGTCACACACATACGCACTCAAGCAGCCTTTAGAAATGACACTCATGCGTGTGACATGTTAAAAGAGGGCTTGCACTTTGAGCGGAGATGTGAAAAGGATCAGAGGACTGTTAACGTGTAATTTAGAGCCCAATCTGACTGCTGTTTGCACAAAAGCAACAGAAATTCTGTCAGCATCAATATGAGGAGACGTTTCACGAGTCACGTCGAGGAGGAGGAGAGGCTTCGACGGACGTGGATGGCTCATACACCCACATGTCACATACAGTAGCATTCAGATGAACAACAGTAACTGCTTTTAATTTGAGTGTTAAAAACAGTCTCAGTGAGAAGAATGGCTTCAGGAGAGAAAAGCACTAGAGCTAATGGATGGGAGACATATGTTGCTTGTCAGACTGAGTGTTATTTAGATAAATAATAATAATAAAAAACTATAAATCATAAAATCATTCAAACTCTTTTTTTTTTTTACTGGGTTCTGACAAGGTTCTGACAATTTTTTTCTTTCTTTTTCTATTCTTTTTTGGTGGGCTATTGTAACCAATTGTAGCACTTAGTAGAAGCAGCTTAATGTGAATATGTTCACCATATGATATTGTACATTTGGTACATAATCAGAAAAAGGTACACGGTACAAAAGCTACAAAGTATATGTTTTTTGCTGGTACATATTAGTACTTTAAAAGTGTATATTACAACAAAAAGTGTAACTTTGCAACAGTGACAGCTTTGTACCTTTTTTGTGTACCTTGTTTGTGTTATGACAGTCTTCCTTGACATTTTAAGTATGAGATATTAAACCAAATCAAGCCAGACAGGTGAGCTACTGGTAAATATGTGGAAAGGCACAGAAGAGGTATGTCTTGAAAGTATTGTGTCATTAAACGCCACACTTTTAGTGTGTAATTTAGTGAAAGGATTGCCCTGCCTCATAGTGAATCTGCAAACAGAAGTGATCGTATACTGCCACCTTTTGTCCAAAACAACTCATAACAGAAAATGTGAGCCTAGTGCTAGTGTTCTAAAAATCGAATCTATCTGTAGTAGTAGTTTAATCTGTTACAACATGGGTAGAAAATTTTTTTAACCAATAACTTTTTTTAGTGTCATAATAAATGCATTAAATAAGGTTACAGGGGGGTTGAATGCCCATCTAAATAATAAAATATTTCTAATAATGTGTTTTCTTTGACATAGACTTAACCAAAATAATTTTATAATCTTCATATATACCATCATTCATTCGAAAAAAAATTCACTATTTTAATGGCAGTGGAAACAAAGAGCATGCTCCTTCCGCTGCATTAATTGTTGGGTTACGGTCACGTGAGAGGAAACTCGCTGGAAAAACTTAGGGTCCACGTGTCCCGTCAAAACAACACCTCTACAATGAAATCCCATCAGAATGAACAGGTTGGGTTTTATGATTAATATAATTACAGAATTCATGACAACAGCTTCATATGCATGGACTCGGATACTTATGTTTTTATTTGTTTGATCATCGTGCTGTCGTGTTGACGCAAACGAGGCTGTTTTGGGCGTAATTCTTCTCTAACGTGTGCATTTATATTTTAAACTTTTAAAATACAGTTTATTGAATCCCGTCGTCGTTTGACATGCACACTATGTGTTTGGTTATTTTGATATGGACGGGGGTGCGATGGTTTTGCTGCTCGATAGTTATTAGATTCTTAGCGCATCTGCTAAATTACACCGAAACAGAAGAAATCTAAGACTTATTTGTTAAAACGTGACAAGACCACTTATTGTCTATAATGGCACTGAGGCAGACATGTTTCAAGTCACCCAGCGGGCTGAGCAGGTTTGGTCTGTACGGAAGTCTCTGTAGGACAAATTTGATGTTGCCAGATCTTTTTAAACAATTCGCTCTATTTACTTTGTAATGCAACTTTTCTACATGAAAAAAGCGTGCAGCGCCCTCTGGCGCTACTCTTCATGTTAGTAAGTCATGCTGCACACAGATGTAAGAAAAAATATTCAAGATTACATGTTACAAATGATCTGGCAACCCTACACTACACTGAACGAGAGAGGGCGCTACGGCTCGTGTGATTGGCCGTTGGCGGAACAGAGCGGTGTGTGATTGGCTGTTGCAGCGTCGGAGAGGGCTGAGCGCTGTGTGTGATTGGTTGAGCGCAGGGACGGAGGCGGGGAAAGGCTAAGCTGATCAGCTGGTCTCTGCAGAGATATCTGACTCCTGCGAAACAATGTAACGTTAGAGAGAAAAGTGCTCAATGTCACAATCGCCGGGAGGAGAAACACCGGATCACACACACCGTCGCGGAGCAACCTGATCCAGCACATCTGCAAGATCTTTTATGAGTATTACCGCCTGATTCAGCGAGGATACCCGCGGGACTGCGGTATAATATCTCCAGTCTCATCTGTGTGTGTTTACCTGTGCTGTTTCACGTTTCAGTGATGCGAAAGCGAAAAGGCAGCGCAGACCATGACAGCTCGTTCACGGGTACACTACTGGAAGACCGCTCCGATCTAAAGCAGTGCCACAGAAAGACAGACGCTGCTTCTGATCCGGGAGGTGCAGGGACAGCGATGGGGAGACGCTACAGGAGGTGAGACTGACAGCTGCTGGTGCACATGTGCTCTGATGTTTCTGCTCTGTATCTGTTTTTACCAGTGGAAAGCTTACTCAAAACTCTCAACCCGTACAGACCCCAGTATTAAAAAAGAATCTTGCCGTGTAGTAACTTTTTTATTAGCAGTTCTACATTTGTTCAAAATTAGTTAATAGTTAAAAATGACAGGAAACTGTTTTACCTGCAGATTACATGATGTATATCTTCTCCACTGGCTCCTGGTTAAAAACCCTGATTCTGTGTTGATTTTAAGCTATGCGTTTTCAGCATTATCTTATGTATTTTCAGCACCAAAGTCCAGTTTGATGCTTGTTAATATGATATTACATGCACTATTGTCAGTCCACTCAAATCTTAGTTGGCTTTAAACTCTTCTGAGACTTGAAGCCACATAGATTATTCTCTATGATTGAATCAGAGTCCCACATGACTCTCTTGAGACGCTAAGCAGTATTTAGGCTGTCCTGCCACAAAACCAGATCAGCAACTTCTGGGTGGGGTGTGAAGTGATTGTTTCATAAGTATGGCAGTGTTATATGGCAGATGCTTGTAAGTCCTGGGATATTTGTGCAAAGTTTAAAAACTATCTTTAGGCAAAATAAGGTTTTTGTGGCTTTTAGTTGACATCTTTTAGCTTTAAGGTCTGTATGCTGAATGCTACTGTACTCCTAAAAGTTGAGAAAATGCAGATTATTTATTTATAGTCTAAATAAATATTATTTATTTAATTTATTTATATTATTATATATATAATTACTTATTTTAATGTGACAAGACTATTAATATGTCTTGTCTAAACTTCTTGTTTCAGTAATAAGAATTATCAACACAAGAATGCCAACATTCTTTAGGTCTGATCTGCTTGTAGGGAGTGCACAAGCAGTTTTTTCAGACATCGTTCTCTGTAAATCAAATTCTAGTTCAGACGGCAAAGCTTGAAATTTGGTTTTACATTACCATTGCATATAAATTTGAGGCACAATTGTGGCACAAGTATTGTGCTCTTTGAAAAGTTATTTCTGTTTTTTTTTTTTTGTCACTAATCACAATCTTCACCATTTTTTTTAAATTGCATTGACCTTGTACATGGTAGCTCTTTTGCTTCAAATAGAGTATTCTGTCGAGTGGAAGAACCTGGAAAGCCAGATTTTGAGCGCATCATAGGTCCCATACACACAGGAGAGTTATTTTACTAATGCATGGTTAAATGTTTCAGTGGATGCAAGGTGATTTCCTCAAAGCAGAGCTGAGACATACAGTTCATGTTTTTCTGCTAAATTTAAAATAATGTAAGATTGCATCACTGTAGGAGGATGCATGGTGGGAATAGTCGTGTTCAGCTGTTGTCTAGGCATATCTCTGCACATGACTCAGATTATCAGGCACAATATTAGGCCTTATGTGCAAAGGTTCTAGAAATTTCTCCTGATGGTTTGGTCTTGTGATGGCTGAGTTTAAACAGTAAAAAAATTAAGGAGTAGGCCTGTGTGTAGTGATGTCATTCTTCTCAGCCAGGACTTGCTCTGCAGATCAAAGTGAGAGGAAGATGAATGTTCTGGTCCAGCAATGTGGTGGTAAAATATTGTACACTCAGTAAAGAAACAAATATTATTACCAGGACATGTTGCCAGTTGGGATCCTGGAGGATTTCCCACAGATCAGAGCTACTCAGCTGGTGCGTTGCAACCCCAAAATGCTTTTAAGATAACAGGATTGTATTAGGTTTCATGGTTGCCACGTCACATGAAAATACTAACTGGTTTTGAGTGAATTGCCTGTGACCTTTGATCCTGGAGGTCAGTTAGAGACCTGTGCCTCATGTTTGCTAATGTTTTATTGTTTCACTACTATTCAAAAGAATTTGGGGCATTAATTAAAAAAAAAAAAAAAAAATTATTGAAAAATTATATTTTTTTAAGCAAGGACGCATTAAGTTGATCAAAAGTGATAGGAAAGGCACTTATAATGTCACAGAAGATTTTTGTTTCAAATAAATGCAGTTCTTTTAAACTTTCCATTAATTAAATAATCCTGAAAACAAAATGTATCACAGCTTTCCACAAAAAAACAAACAAACAAAAAAAAAAAACAGCAAAACATAACTTAACCAAAGGATCATGTGATACTATAGACTGGATTAATGGCTGCTGAAAATTCAGCTTTTGACAAAGGAATAATTTACATTTTAAAATGTATGCAAATAGAAAACAATTATTTTTAAATTGTAATATTTGAATATATTTTTGATCAGATAAATGCATCCTTATTGAGCCTATGAGACTTCTTTTTAAAGGGGTCATATGATGCGATTTCAAGTTTTTGCAAAAGTTGCAAAGACTGTAAAGTATCTGTAAAGTATCAAATCCAAAGAGATATTCTTTATAAAAGTTAACACTCCTCCAGATGTTCACGCAAAGAAAGAAGGCGTACCTTTTATTCTCGTTGTAGTATTGTTGTTGCCGCTGCCGCCATGTCGTATAGACGCTGTGTGTTTCACTGTGAAAGAGAAACTACTTTGTTTGTCCTTCCAAAAGAGGACCATATCCGCTCCATCATGCCTGGAGCTGATCTGTGCTGGTCACTGAGGAAATACATCAGCTTTGCACTGTGGATCGCAGAATCGGCTTTCAACGTGGACGAAGCGGCGTCCAGCCCGGGGTCGTCACATGTGGTTGCTGCAAGACCAAGGTACGCTCCTTTGTAGAATCCGCCTGCCGCACCGTTTTCAAGCTGCCCGCCTCTGCTCACTCAAGCTGGCCGTGGCTCATTCTAGACTGCGGCTCACTCTAGACCTCCGGCCTCTTCTCACTCAAGGCCGCAGTGTGTGATGCGGTTTCATTGAGAAAGCGGAACTACTTTGTTTTGTCCTTCCAAAAGAAGACACAACTAGAAATCATGTTTATATCATGTTTATAATGGGTTTTATGTTTATGTCTCGTCGTGCTGGCCGAACAAGGCATCACAATATGTTAAGAGGCGTAACATTTCCGTCAC
This sequence comes from Cyprinus carpio, assembly GCF_018340385.1. Taxonomy (NCBI): domain Eukaryota; kingdom Metazoa; phylum Chordata; class Actinopteri; order Cypriniformes; family Cyprinidae; genus Cyprinus; species Cyprinus carpio. The sequence continues at coordinate 9,067,891 of NC_056588.1, read as the reverse complement.
ACACAGGCATTCGGCCAATCACAACACGCTGGATAGCTGGCCAATCACAGCACACCTTGCTTTTCAGAGCGATGAGCCTTGTGAAAATCGACGCGTTTCAGAAGGCGGGGCATAGAGGAGAAACAGTAATGTACAGTATGTGGAAAATAATGTTTTTTTTTTTTTTAACCTTAAACCACATAAACACATTTCATTACACCAAATACACAAAATAATGTTATTTTTAGCAGCAACATATGACCCCTTTAATAAATGAGCTTGTGATGTTATATGGTCTAATTAATCTGATTCATAGTGTGATTTAGCTGTATGTGGAAACACTTACAGCTCTTAACTTCAATAATGTTACAAACAATGATGTTATGAAAGATTCCAGCATAACAAACCTGGAAAATGTCCTGTTTTAAAAGATGTTGTTTGCCAAATTAGCATGAAACACTAGCAGGAAATGCTAATGTAAAGTTCTACCATCACATCTCATTTGAACTGAAATGCTACTCTACTGTTGCACTGTATCTGATGGCACAGTAATCGGACTCTCCTCCGGTGCTGTATGGGTCTGGGGTATTGGTTGCTGGAGCCGGTCATGTGTCCGACACAAGAGCTGCCGCTGGTTAGTCTGCTTGCAGTGACCTTTGTGTGGCAGGCCGGGTTCAAGGTTAAAAGGGTAGATTTCAGGATCACAGGATCTATGAAATTAAATTTTTTTTTTCTTTTTTTTTTTCTCAACTCGATCTTCCAGCGAAATGACAGAATTCTATCTCTCTTCTCTCTCCACCTTATATTTTTTATTTCCAATAAACCGTTTTATCTGAATGTGACAATATGGAAGAAAAGATCTGTTGTTATTTCTGTTCCATCATGATTTTAAAAGCTAAAACACTGAAAAAGTCACAAAACGTCAGTTTTGATTTCATGGGGTCTTTTAAAATAAGTTTCTTGGTTGCATTGCCTTGTTCGTAAAGACATTCTTCTAAAGGAGGGGTGGACTAGACTTCAGCCTAAATAATGAACCCCTGCCTCCCTCTAAACCAAGTCAGTTATTCACTCTGCACATTTCAACCTGAAATTCTGGTCTGTTCTTGCATCCTGGAAACAGGAGCTCTAGATCAAACATAGGCCCAAGAGGCATCCTAATGTTGAGAAATTGGTGTCTTATTTTAGCTCTTGTGAAGTGTGCCAGGTTTGATAAGAAAAACAAAAAGAAGTCTTGACAGAATGTCATCCTCTGAAATCTTTTTTTAAATTTCAAACAAATCTTGAAAATGACTTCTCTGAGAAACAAGTTAAGGGTGTGTTAATGTATCTAATAACCACTAGGCCTAGTTCAGTCAGTTTTGTCTTCTTTTTTGCTTTAGTTCGCATGATAAGTGTGCTGTGATTTAGCTGTTACACAGTTTGCACCCACTCAGAGAAGATTTCAGTGCACACAGAAAAAAAAAGAAAAAAAAAAAAAACCTTTTTCAAAATCCCTACATTAGGTGAAGCTGAAACCAACCTTTAAAAGCTTCTTTAAGGTCGACTAGACATTGAGGCAGCCACCCATTTGCTAATATATGTAGTTTTGCACCTCCTTAAACTGGGTTGGTCAAATAGCGGTGGTGGTCCTTCCTGAGGCCGTTTAAAGGAGCCTAATCTTGGGTCAAACAGAGCCATAACTAATTCTGGCATCTCTGTCAAAACTTCTCTTCCAAGCTCCACTGAACGGTCAGAGACACTCATTGGGGCGAGTGAAAGAAGAGAAGAGTGAAAGGGAAGACGAAAGGAGTGAGGGAGGAAGTAGAGAGCCTTAGATGTAGCTCTTGTCTATCTCTTGTTCAGCCTTAGGAGTGCAACATCTACAGTTTCACATATCCTTCGTATATGTGTTTTGCCTTATCTCATCCCATTTGCATTATCGTTACGTAGTTCATTGCAAGGGCTGACTGTGTGGCATGCAATTCCGCATCAGCTGTTGTTTAAAGACAACAGGAAATCAAAACTGACCCATTTACTTCCTTAAAAAAGTCCTGGTTCTTGTTTGCGAACATTATTTTAAACTTTAAGTTGTTTTCAGTTTCAGGTGTTGTTATAGGAATGCTCACGCCTTGATGCATTTATTCCAAGAATCCAAAGTATTCAGTAAGAGGGGAATTATCACCGTAAAGCTAGTTTCCTCTGTAAATACGTCACATTACCGAAGAATGCCATTTCATTTTGTCTAATAGGGGAAGCTAACAGATAACTTCCTGTATTATGTTACCAGAAGACTTTGTTTTTTTGCTGTGCTAAAAGCAGGAAGCATCCTCTTCCTACCCCAAGCTGTGTTACCAGACCTTGGTTTCTCAATGTCACCTCAGTATCTCTCAGAGAGTCCGGTCGGTCAGACCTGTCATAACCTATTACATGTAGCTGTAGCTGCAGGTTTTTTAAAGTGCTCCACTTTTCTCTGCTTCTACTGCTTTTTTTACATATTCATTCTGCACAGATTTAAAGTCTGTCCAAGTCTCATGTCTAGTCCTTTTTTTATATATCTGTTCTGAAAATCTGACATTTTTTGAACTAAAGACAGTTTTGTGTTTTGGGGTGCGTTGGGGAATGTCTGGTTTACAGTACATCATTAAGAAAAGCTATCTTTATGGGCAAACGTTTCGACCTCCTTGTGGTGGCTTTGAATTCCAATGGAAAATGGATATATGTTTAGACATAGGTCAGATGTCCAGATATTGGATATGTATCTGATTCACTGTAAAACCACAATTGGAAGTGGCTCAGAATGGATGTAAAAAAATCTGATCTTTGTGTTGACACGTGTGGAACAATATAGTGTTTCTATGTAATTATTTGTTAGCATTTGAACTACTTATCTGTTAGCATTATGCACTATAATGTAAAAACTATATATGTTTATAACTCCCTCCACTTTGAATGCTAATTGATCATGGTCACTGATACAGCTAGTATTTGGCAGTCAGTGCTCTACAGCCATATCAGGATATTTGGGACATTGATCTGGGCAGGTGCAGATGAGATGTCTAAAAGCATATCCTATGCCAACGTCTGCCACTTAGGGAGCTGTTGTCTGGTACCCCCAGACATGAGGCAAGCCTTTGGCGTCGGATAGAGAAGGAAGAGAAAAAAAGTTTTCCTGAGACCTTTTCAAACTGACTTCTTAAGAATCTAGAGGAAGTGATCTAACTTGCTTTCAAGGTCACAGTTTGAGGTTGGAGGAGGGGATAAGCTGGTTTGATTTGAGCTTAGAAGATACGTTTGAATCTGAAGCCCATGAGATCCGTCAAAAACAAGTCAGCCTACAGAACTCAGCCAGGATTTCTTTCTTCTTTGGAATACAAAAGAAGATAAATTGAAAAATGTCTCAGTATTTTTTTTTTGTCCATACAGAGAAAATCCAGGATCCAATAGTGCTGTATTGTAGAATGGGTATGAAATTTTGTTTGGGTTGTTTCTTGCACACTTCAGTGTTCTTGTGTAGTTTATTTAATCCTAAAGTAGGCTTATCGTTCGGTACAGCAGGATCTAAGTGCCTGTCAGCTCTGGTAATACACAGAATTATACATCTGTTCTTTGCCAAATACAGTGACCTGAAAATGACCCAATCATTTATTCATGTAGAATCTGACGTGCATTTAGGGTCTCACTTTTCCTGCATGCTTAATGCCATGTATATACAATTACACTAAATTGGCTAAATAATAGTGAAACAACTGCTTAGTTTTATTTTTTGAGCATTGCTGATGTCACAGTAGATTTCAGACTGACCAAATAAATGTGGAAAGGGAGGAGCTCTCTATTATAAATCCTCAATTAATAACTAATGGGTTATTAGGTTACTGGGTTTGAAGAGTTTGATGTCTTCATAAATAAAGTGCTGCTGACTGCTGCCAATCTGCGACTTCTGAATAAACTCACTAGTGGCTCATCTCTATTTTAAGATGTATACATTTGACTTGGTGATTTCAGAGTGTGAAGTGTTGTGGTGTATGAGTGTTGGGGTGTGTAGGAGTAGTGTGTTGGAGGTTATCATTTTGAGAGAGTTGCATCCTGTCAAACGGAGAGACTGACACACTCACACGCAAACTGAAGTAAATTGCTAAAGCGGTGCACTAAAACTGTCAAATTACAGATCAATAAGCAGTTAAAAAAAAGATCAATGCAGGGATTCATGATACATGTTATGCTCTCTCTCTCTCTCTCTCTCTATCTCTATCTATATATATATATATATATATATATATATATATATATATATATATATATAAAACTGTCAAATTACAGATCAATAAGCAGTTAAAAAAAAGATCAATGCAGGGATTCATGATACATGTTATGCTCTCTCTCTCTCTCTCTCTCTCTCTCTCTCTCTCTATATATATATATATATATATATATATATATATAAAATATATAATATACAAAAATGTAGAAAATACTGAGATATATACCGTATATTGCGATTCAGACAAAAAATACAGATATATTAATTTTTGCTCATATCGCCCAGCCCTATTCCAAGAGAATTATATGCATTATATATACATGACACTTAATTAAAGCTTTTTGTTATCCAATCTGTAAAATATATTTCTGTTTATATTTTTGGCCAAGATTTTCAGCCTATTTTCTCTCATTCCTTGCTGTCTTTTTGCTCAGTGCACTACTCAGAAACACTCTGTCCAGTGCAGTCTGGACTCCTGATGCCCAGACAGCCGTAATAATGCCCATATGGCACTGGCTCAGCATGACTTAACATATTAGTGTTACCCTGAAGGTGTTGAAGCTCTGGTTCGGATGTTCTGTGCAGACATGCACCTGCAAAAATGGTGTGTACAAGCACAGAACTGCATCTTATAACCTAACCAGCCATATAGACAAATAAATGGCTAGTTCTAATGGATACTATTGTGTATATAATCAATAACATCCAGAAAGTTTATACACATGGACACACACACTAACAGCTCATTGGCAGTATTTGTGCAAGCACTGCACAGTCTCAGTGCAGCCTTTGTGTGCTGTATTTAGCTCTGCTGTTGCACAATAGTCTTGCTCTCCCTCTTTATCACAGTCACCTTGCACTCACACGCACCACATGAACACACACACACTCAGATCAAACCTTCTGTGACTCACTGCCAAGTGACCACACCATCTTATCTCTGCAGGGAACACAAGATCAGCTGCCTGCTGCATTAATCACCTGGAATAAGTATAATGCAGTTAGAGCTGTGGCTTATTGGTTATTTGCATGCCGATGACACATTGATATGTGGCTTTGAGTTCTCCAATATCTTCTTCCATCATTTCCTGTCATCCTTTCCATAAATGCAGAAAAAATTGATTCTTTTATTCAGTTTGTTCCAATTTGTTTACATTATAAATTGAAATTCTAAACTGTCTTTGTTCTTCATACTAGTTAGTCGAGTACAGAGGAAAGGTCGTATAGATGTTAGATGCCATGGTGGAATTGATCCAGGGTCAGCCGGATCAAACCGGATGCTCAGCCACTTCCTGGATTACTGCTTTTTCTCTTTTTTCACCCTGTCTGGGACATTCTCTCTCTTCTACGTGTCCTGTCTTTGCTGACTCTCTCTCAATTCTGCATTATTAATAGTTAAAGGAATATCCTCAAGGTTTCATATGACTGCATCTTTATGTATGCATTTACTGTGAAGAAACTAAAATGTATACAGTATATACAGTGCTGTTCAAAAATCTGAGTTCTTTAAAAAAAAATTTTTGAAAGAAGTCTCTTATGCTCAACAAGGATGCATTTATTTGATTAAAATATAGTAAAAACTGTAATATTATAAAATATTACAATCAACTTTTGCCTCTTTTAGTATATTTTTAAATTCAATTACTCCAATCTTCAGTGTCACATGATCCTTAAGAAATCATTTTAATATGCTAATTTGGTGCTGCTTTATATTTTTGTGGAAACCATAATACAGTTTTACATATATGATGTGCATGAGAGAGCTTGCATGTGCATACCTCTGTGTGTGTGTGTGTGTGTGTGTGTGTGTGTGTGTGTGTGTGTGTGTGTGTTAGTATTTGAGTGTTTAAGTAATCCCCTGGTCATGAGTTAGGTAGGAAAATTCCTTACAGAGTTTAAGGAAATGAAACAAGCTCGATAAAGCAGCTTTTCACCACAAAGTCACACTTTCATTTGTATATTAGGCACACAAACACATACAGTAGAGCTCAGGGCAGTAAGTCAGACAGGGTGAGTTCGTTCCTCCAAGTGATCTCTGTAATCTCCGTAATTTTAATCATAACACTTTATACTTCCCGGCACAATTTAGAGGTCACTGCTGGCCACAAAGATGCTTACTGTCTGACCTCTAAGTGTGAGGGAGACCAAGAGAGGACAGGCCATGTTATGAGGATCGTTAACCCTTCTGTTCAAAAGAGAAAAGTATGTCTGAAAACATTCCTAAAATTTTGTTCACATCTTATACTTACACCACAATCCTTTCATGTAATTTTTCATTTTTTATTTAAAAAAACATCATTTAATATTACCTCAATATATGCTGCAACTGTCCAAAGTGTTTCAGCCAATTAAATTTGAGAGAATGTTGTTCTTAACCAATCATCGCAGGTCTTGTTGAATAGGACAAATACAAATACTATATTTATTACTTTATTTATTATATGTGTGTTAAAGGAAAGAGTGTTTAATGTAATCCGTTCTTCTGTCTCTGTCTGCAGGGGTGGTTTGATGTGGAGGCTGAGGAAGCTACTGATCTGTGTGCTGGGAATCTACATCGCCATCCCTGTTATCATCAAAGTCTGTCCATCAATACAAGCAAAATTAGTATTTTTAAACTTTGGTGAGTATTTTCAACCAGTCTTTCTTTAACTTCAGGGAATGTTTTGGCCAAACCGTGTGTAAACATTGATATTTAGGCCAGAGTTTTTAAAGGTTATTTGAGCTTTTTAGACATAATTTTGTTGTCTTTGGCAAGTGTATTGGTCAGTCTTTGTCAACTTTGGTATTTATGTCAGTTTTTTAGCACTTTGAGCATTTAGTCTAGTCTTTGTGAACATTTGTGAGTTCTTTGTAAATATTTGTGAGTATTTAGGCCTGTCTTTGTAAACTTTTTATTTATTTACATTTTTAGAGTGTCTTGAGTATCTAGCCTGTCCTGTTTTACCCTTTATATTTAGACCAGTCATTGTCCATTTGCATTTTGTTTATTCAAGCTAAACTGCCATTAGGGCTGTGCAAAAAATCGAATGCGATTTTCATGCGCATCTCATCAGTAAAGACGCTCCTGTAATTAGTAGTATATCTCCAGCATGTGCGTTAAGATCAGGGTTGCCAGGTTTTCACAACAAATCCTGCCCAGTTGCTTCTCAAAACTAGTCCAAAACTAGCCCAATTGCATTTCCAGGAGGTTCCCCGATAAAAATTGCATCCCAGGGTTAAAATATACGTTTTTTGGCAGGGTTGCCTTGTTTAGATTCACATTTTAGGGGCTAAATATCACGTTATTGGTATTGGGGTCGCTTCAACCCGCGGACATGAAAAACAACCGCAGACTTGGCAACACTCGTTCAGGTGGAGCGGCATTTACTACACAGAGCCGTAGTCCACCGACAAGCTACACAAAATCGCTTTCAAAATCGACAAAGAATCGCCTGCGATTTTAAAATCTATTTTGTGTAGATTGTCAGTGAATTATGGCTCTGTGTAGTAAATGCCAACCAGTGTTGCCAAGTCTGTGGTTGTTTTTCATGCTCGCGGGTTGAAGCGACCCCAATACCAATAACGTGATATTTAGCCCCTAAAATGTGAATATTACCAAGGCAACCCTGCCAAAAACGTGTATTTTTATTGACCGGAACGAAACGCGATTGGACTAGTTTTGAGAAGCAATTGGGCAGGTTTTGTTTTGAAAACCTTGCAATCCTGATCTGAACGCACGTGCTGGAGATATACTACTAATCACAGGAGCGCCTTTACTGAGGAGATGCGCATGAAAATCGCATTTGATTTTTTGCACAGCCCTAACTGCCATGTAAGTTGTCATTATTTTGGATGCTACATTCGTTTCTGTTGATTTTAAAATTTAATATGGTAATATGGGTCAGTCTCCATAATTTTATGCTGCTGCGTATGTAGTGAAAGGACAAGCTTAGGGCATTAAGCCTCAAGGGGAATGTAGTATCCAAGGAGATTGTTACACTGCATTTTCCCCTGTGAAACATTCAGCATGCTCAGAACAACTCTTAAAAAAACATTGTCACGCACGCTTTTGTAGTCACTTTTGATCAATATAAAGACCCACAATCTCTAATTTGTTTTTAATTACTGATGCCTCAGCACCTGTTTTGCAACATATGTCTTTTGTTTAAAGTGATGTCCATCACAGAACAGAATCTGCTGGATCTCATGCCATTTAATAAGACATTTTGAAACACTGGAGTTTGAATCCATAGTCAGCCTTTTGCTGAAACGACCAAACAAAGATATCATTCATCCATCAATCCAGATAAATGCCTACACTGTTTGCTGTCTCACTTCAACAGCCTCTCACACACGTCTCTCAGTCTAATCAAATAATTCCTATGTCACATCATAGTTTCATTTCTCTGCTATTAGTCACGTTCTGTTGTGTTTTGGGCTGATGTTAGCATTATCAGTGTCAGCAGTGATTACACCGCTTCTGTCAGCTGATGTGTTTCTTCACACTTTGTTCTGCTACTGTTTGCATTCTGAGCTAATAATGCACAGAAAGTGTGTAAAAGTGTAACCGTAAGCATCCCTGTGTCTGCTTTACTCAGAGAAAAATCTGTGACTAAGGTCGGTGAACTTAGTCAAGTCATCAGTCTCAGCTTATGGCACACTTTCAGTTCTTAAGTGGCAAACTAGTTTCTTGAAGCAAAAACAGTCATAATTCAAATTTACATGACTGTTTTCCATTCTCAGTCCAAACATGGCAGTTTGAGGAATTGCAAAAACTTCTGTATGAAATTATTAAACCAGCATAACATTATTTTTAAATGTTCAATAACACTTTTTTTATGCTGTCAAAATGCATCTGTATTGAAGAGACTAAAAAAATCTCACCCATCTTAAAATATCTTTAAAAATTATATATATCAATATCCTGTTTGACTCAGAAATACATTGGATTCAGTTTCATGTTGACTATTTTCTATGTCTCTCTCTTTCAGTGCGAGTGCCATATTTTATAGATCTGAAGAGACCACAGGATCAGGGCTTGAATCACACTCGCAACTTCTACCTGCAGCCCGAGGAGGGAATCAACATTGGAGTGTGGTGAGAGCACAGACACACACCATGGCTAAAATACAGACACAGCCTGGCCTACCTCCACCATTCATCTCTCTGCATATGCCTTTCTGTCTCTCTGTCCTCATGTTCTCGACCCTACAGCTTTCTGTCCCTCTCTATCTGCCTTATGGCCATGGCTGTCTTTCTGAAGGGCATGGAAAAAGTCCTGCACTTGTTGAAATGCAGCCTGTGGCCCAAAATGTGTAAATCTGTAGTGACAGAGGACTGCACAGGCCTGTGGCTGCTGGCCATTGGGTGTGACTGTGTGTGTTTGACTTTTATTAAGTAACAGTGGGAAAGGCCATATAAGCTTGCTGCCGCTGATGCTTTATGCAGTTTTCTGTGCATAAATAAGCTTGTCTGTGCACCGGTCAGATTCAGTATTGAATAGGAGAATCTTTGATAATAAATTCTTGGGGAAGTGAACAGGATATTTTAAGCCGTAAAAAGACTACACTACCATTCAAAACTTTGGGGTCAGTACGTTTTTTTTTCAGCAAGGATGCATTAAAGTTATCAAAAGTGACTGTAAAGCCATTTATAATGTCTATTTTAAGTAAATGCTGTTTTTTTGAAGAATCCTGGGGGGAAAAAATTATCGCAATTTCCACAAAAATATTCAACATTGCTGCTCAAGAAACTTTTCTTATTATTATCAAACCAGCACATTAGAATAATTTCTGACAGATCATTGATGCTGAAGTCTGAAGTAATGGAAATTCAGCTTTGCCATCACTGGAATAAATTACCTTTTAAAATATATTAAAATACAAACTGGTTAATTGATATTGCAGTAATATTTGACAATATTACTGTTTTTACTGTATTTTGATGAACATGAGGCTTTTTTTTCAAAAACATTTAAAAGTTTTACCAACCTCAAACTTTTGAACACTACCACATGTCATGCACTTACTGTACTCTTTTTCACCATTTCATGTGTAGGAAGCAGAAATCTACCAGCTCTTTTGTATATCCTGTCATCTCTCTCTCCATCTGTCTCTCTCAGGCACACAGTACCTTCAGTGATGTGGAGGGAGGCTCAGGCAAAAGATGCTGAATGGTATGACAAAAGCTTCCAGTCCAGTCATCCTGTCATCCTGTATCTCCATGGCAACGCTGGAACAAGGTACACCAACACTCATGGACATGAGATCAACATCACTTTATAAAACCAACTCGGTGTCAGAAACGATTCAGTGTGAGTTAAGACTGCAATGCACTACATTGCCCTGATTTATATTCTGGAAGATCAGATCTGTGGATTTGACCAAAAGTCGTGTTATGCATGATGTGCACCAACTATGATTCTGTCAAGTCATTGGAGATCAAACCTGTTTAATATTTTAAGCCAATTTTAGAAAGCGAGTCTGTTGTGTTCGGAATGATTTAACCATTAGTGTGTGATCCTCAGTCGGTTAGTGAATGGAATCCAGTTTTTATTCTGTAACCATTTACATTTTGACAAATTTGCAGTTCATCAGATGCAGTTCTCTGGTCATTTTACTTAAGTGTGTTTTTGTGTTTGTTTCAGAGGAGGGGATCACAGAGTTCAGCTGTACAAGGTAAAAGGAAAAAGAGCGCACATCCAAATGGCTAAAAGCTTTAACTCAAGTTGCTCAACCACAAAAAGTTGCATAAAAAAAAAAAAAAATAAAAACACAGCTCAAATTTCACCACAGGTGACGTCTCGAGCCTAAAAGCTCTTCATCAGACAATGAACAAATACACAGCTCAGCCCTCATATACAGCAAAAACCTAAATCACATGATCACCCACATGACAAACCACAAAAAAACACACACAAGGGCAATCAACAAATCACATCACATAATGGCAATAAACATATTGTGTAAAAGTGAAAACAACAATTGACTAAAAACACCATATACAAATCAAGAAATACCTGACTGCAAAAAAAAAAAAAACATAAATAAACAATATCTTATATGAAAATCATCCAAAAAATACCTAATTGCAAAAAAACTAAAATTACCAACACCAAGACAAAATATAATATCAAATATAGTGTAATAAATCCAGACATATAGATCAATGTCATAATTAGAGAAAAGGATGAATATCAAACTCTTCGTTAAGAGCGTTGGGTGATAAAGTGTAAATCCAATATGCTTCCCATTTTAAAAGCAAGTTATTAATATCACCAGCTCTTCGAGTTAATTTAACAGCTTCCATGCCAATATACTGAAGAGTCGAAATAGAATTTCTAAACTTCAAAAGTGTTGTGCTACTGGACTTCTAGGGTCATGATGCCTAATTGCGCTTCGAAGTTCAGCAATTCGAGTTTTAGGCTGTCTGCTTGTTTTACCCACTTAGCCTACATACACAACATATAAATGACGTTAGTTGTTTTACAAGAAATTGTTCCTTGAATCTTAAAACTTTTTCCTGTAGAGGGATGATTAAAAGTTTGTGTTTTATATGTAAAATTGCATTGTTGACAGCCTCCACACTTTTTGCCAAAAGTTATATTACTCAAAAAATGTGTTGGCTAATAATTAATCAAAGGATCCTGAAAAATCAACAAGTTTCCCCAAAAATATTAAGCAGCACAACTGTGTTCAATATTTATACTAATAAGAAATGTTTCTTAAGCACCAAATCAGCATATTAGAATGATTTCTGACGGATCATGTGACGCTGAAGACTGGAGTAATGGCTGCTGAAAATTCAGTTTTCCGGTTACATTTTTAAATGTATTACAGCAGAAAACTGTTATTTTTAATTGTAATGATACTTCCTGTTATTACTGTTTTTATTGTATTTGTTGTCAAATAAATGCAGCCTTGGTGAGCATAAGAAAACGTAAAAAAAAAAATCTTAGTGATACCAAAAGTTTGAACGGTAGAATATATTAAGATTTGAAAACACTGCTTGTCTTATTGTCCATTTGTCTATTTGAGTTAATGTTAGACCCTTTTTTTATATATATGCTTACTCTGCAGGTTCTTTGTTCATTAGGCTACCATGTAGTCACATTCGATTATAGAGGTATGTTAAGTGTCAATTTTAATGCATTATCCTATCATGCAATTCCGAATCCCATTCGCAGTCCTAGAGTGAAGCACCATGTGGTTTTGTCTGCTCGTGCAGGCTGGGGTGACTCTGAGGGAAGCCCTTCAGAGAAAGGCATGACATCAGATGCTCTCTTCCTCTACCAATGGATAAAGCAGCGGATTGGCCAGAAGCCCCTGTACATATGGGGTCACTCGCTCGGCACAGGGTGAGATGAACTCGCCTGAGCCACCTGAAAGAACACTGTTGATGGTGCTCCTTTCTCTAGATGTTGATATTCTAGTTCTTGGAATAACATTTTAGCTTCCCTTTGATGTAAAGGAATTGATTGTGTAACTCCCTGTGGCATTTTTGAACTGCTGCTGATGCTGTACATTCCTGTTTTTCCAGAGTGGCCACTAACCTAGTGAGACGGCTCTGTGACAGGGGTACGTGAACATACATTCATGCATTTGTGTTTCCTTGGACTGAAACAAATAGTAGCCTGCAGTGTGAAACTACAAACCAAGCAGAAACTTCCAACTTTATTCTTCAATGGCAAGCAGCCATTTACAAATATAAATGGTTTTTAAACTTACTTTTCAGAAATAGACAAGCTTTCATAAGCACTGACTTTAGTGGATTAAGACTGAACTTATTTAATTGCCAAGCACTTCCAATAAGTCTTTAAGTTACATAAGCCCGTACTATTTTAAACATGAAGGAATGATGCAGACTTCCTTCCGTTTTGCTTGCAGGAACGCCCCCAGACTCCCTAATTTTAGAGTCACCTTTTACCAATATCAGAGAGGAAGCTAAGAGCCATCCCTTCTCTATGGTGAGAAGCCAACTTCCTGCTCAATCTAAAGGTATCACATACTGCCTTTGTGCAACAAATAAACATAACTAACCTTGAACATTTATATGTTAATTTGAACAGGTTTACAGATATCTACCAGGCTTTGACTGGTTCTTCCTGGATTCTATAGCTGCAAATGACATTCGCTTTGCCAGTGACGAGAAGTAGGTTCTTCTATAGTCTTATATTTGATCCATTTCTTTGTAAGTGTATGTGTTTATCTACAAAGACCGTGTTCCGTGTTTAAATAGCACAGTGTCCTTGCAGCTGTGTTGAGATAATCATCTCAGGTCTCTATTCTGTAGCATTTTCACATGCTAGAGTCTTTGTCTTCCTCTGAGAGCTTGCTTTAGAAACATATTTGATGTACATGTGCATAAATAAACCACTTTAGTATTCAGCGGCATGTGGGCATTGATTCTTGAGTCATAGATGAAGTGATCATGTAATTCATTACACAAACCTCCAGTGCAAGGTCCCAGAGACTATTAAAAACAGACCTGTGTCCTGAATCCCTATAAGGGAGTACTTATTTGGAGTTTTTGAGTATCTCAAACTACTGAATTGTATCTGTTTGTGTCTTAGTGTCAACCACATATCCTGTCCGGTTCTGATCCTGCATGCAGAAGATGACACTGTTGTACCCTTCCAGCTGGGCAAGAAGGTAAAACATCAGTGTCAGACAATGAGAGGGTTCATTTAAAACTGTAAAACGGATACTTCAGACTCGAAATTCTGATCGGATGAGCCATGTTCAGAGCTATTGTAAAAGCACATCATCTTACTTTTTTAAAAACACTTTTTACTTTTATCTGCCACTGTTGTCAGGCTTAGCAACACAGTTTTGCATTATAAGTGTGAGGATGTGTATTATTAAACAACCTGTTACATGTCAAACAAAATCATATATTGAAAAAGGGTACATTAAAACTGGTTCTGTTTTACAAACATTATTATGCTATATATAAAACAGAACTACAGTGCTATATCTATTTGAAGTTAAATAATTATAATAAATATATATTACAACAACAACAATAATAAAAATAATAGCTCCTAATGCATTAATAATAATAATCAATCATAATAGTTCCTAATGCATTTGTTTTTTAAAGATCTTAATTTTTTTCACAGCTGTATGATTTGGCAGCTCAGAGCAAGAGTCTGAACGGTCATAAGGTTCAGTTCATCCCATTCTCCAGCTCTCTGGGCTACAGACACAAGTTCATCTACAAGAGCCCACAGCTACCAAATATACTCAGGTGTGTACGCTTTACAAACTGCTGATATTTGTATTTTTTCCCCACTGCTTAGTGCTGACAAAAAGTTTGGCTACATTCATCTTTTTATTCTATTGGATGAGAATACAAGCTATTTTTAGGATTGTGCCAGGTGGTGTAGTTTTTACATTTTGCTCCAGGTCCCTGACAAACAGCTGTGGCGATAGTAATTCAGATTGAAGTCACTGTCTGTATGTTCCAGTTTGTGCTGATACTGAACCAACAACCCTGTCTGAATACACAGATATGGTTTTATTTGAGATGGGGCTGTTGCTATTGATCTTTCAGGGAGGCAAACCTGTACATTTCTTTAGGAAGAACACCAGAGGTCAAACATTTTGTCAACAGAACTGCTGTGATCTATTGACGTATATATGTGACCCTGGACCACAAAACCAGTCTTAAGTGTCAATTTACGAAATTAAAAATCTGGAATCTGAGAGTGCAAAAAAATTTTAATACTGAGAAAATCGTCTTTAAAGTTGTCCAAATTAATTCTTAGCAAAGCACATTAATAATCAAAAATTAAGTTTTGATATATTTACAGTAGGAAATTTACAAAATATCTTCATGGAACATGATCTTTACTTCATATCTTAATGATTTTTGGCATAAAAGAAAAATCGATAATTTTCACCCATACAATGGTTTTTTTTTTTGCAATTGCTAAAAATGTACCCCAGCGACTTAAGACTGGTTTTGTGGTCCAGGGTCACATATGTTAAATAAGATATAAAGTATTATATTTTAATTTTATCACATTTTTAAGTTTTAAATTAATTAAAAATAAATACTAACAATTTATTATTTAAATTCAGTTAAAATATAAATATTATATATACCAAAACACATCTGGACAATGAGTGCATATGTGAATTATATGAATTTGCATTGGATGACAAAATATATTGTTGAAGACTTCTTCTCAGAACTGCCTTGCTTAGACATTACTTTTAACCAGCTTGTTGCAAGGTAATTTTTACTGGATATATTTGATATAGCTATCTATAGCTATTGTTTTATAATTGGAAATAATGCCAACTTTTTTGTGAAACATTTTCTTGAAAAGTGTGCTTATTTTGTTTAATGACACAGTGACACTATAAGGGCCACTATATACATTTAATGGAATTTATATTGATTTAAATACAGATTTTTATTTAGTTCAATTGAACATTATATTTTCTATAAAATATAAAGGTTATGAAACCCAGTGGTTGAGTTTAAATAATTATTTTCGCACTTTGTTTGGAAATGAAACCTAATAGATAGTGATTTTGAGAAGTCTAAAGTGTTGTTGTTCTCTTTGTGTCTCAGTGATTTTCTCAGTGCGCCGCATCCTCACGTGTAGGCAGGATCATTTCAGCCGACTGTCCTCTCTCACACACTCTGTTTAACACACCTACACAATCTACGTGATCTGCACCATGTACTTCATGTGTACATGCACACACAAGCATGGACTGAAGATGCACCAGTTCTTTTACATTCCTTTGTTAACTTAAAACCTACGGAGGGATAAAGTCATTTGGAGAGTGACAGGGCTGGGTGATTTCTTACACCGCTTCCTGTTGCCATGGTAACAGATCTGAAGGGGCAGCTGGAGCACAAAGTATGCAAAATAATATGCAGATATGCACTGAAATAATGCTTAGGTCAACAACCCTCTTCTAAGGAGAGACGCACTGAAGTTTTAGCAATGGCACTGCGAAAACCACACAAGGATTACGGTCAAAGGGAAGAAGCAGGACAACATACTATAATGATGTCATTGTCAGTGCTTGCTGACTGCGATTCACTCCTTTTTTATGAACGTACAACAACAAACTTGTCGACAATATCATGGACCTTATTTAAAGTCTGAAATGCACTCAATGTTAACAGCGAGTTGTTTTAGGTTGAACTTGAATGATTTACAATAAAATCTTTTCTTTTTTTTCTGTCTTTATTTTTCTCCCAATTGAAATGATAATTTAAATTGCAGATTTTTATGCTGCCTTGGCATTAAAACTGTAATATTTTTATGGGATGTATTGTGTATTGTGCTTATGCTGTTGAGTTTAGTTTATACTAATGCAACTCAGCTGCAATCAGAAACTGAATGCGCTTTTGAAATGACATTTTTTAATGACTCTCTAAATCCACAGATGTTTTATTATTTTAATGCATTTGTTGATCAATACTAGTTTGCATGCCTGTTACTGGTAAAAGATTGTTGCACAGTCAAAAGATAACAAAAGTGTATGAGAAAACCTTTCCTTTTCTTGGTTATATATTTTCCTTGGTCTTTATGCACTCACTTTGCACATTCCAAAAAAATAAATGCATAAAATAAATCAAATTAATTATTACCATAATCAAAAACCTTAGTGACCAATATTAAAAGAATGACTTGATTTTTTTTTTTTCAATATTGCATTTAGTACCCAATTGATAAACTGTATTGTTCAAGAAGTCTCTTATGCTCACCAAGGCTGCTTTGTAATTGATCAGAAGTACAGTAAAAACAGTAATATTGTTAAATATTATTACTATATGTTTTGATATATATTAACTCTAATATATTTTAAAATGTAATTTATTCCTGTGATGGCAAAACTGAAATTTCAGCAGTCATTACTCCATTCTTTAGAGTCACATGATCCGAATCATTCTAATACGCTGATTTGGATCTCAAAAACATTTCTCATTATTGTCAATGTTGAAAACAGTTGTGCTGCTTAATATTTTTGTGGAAAGTGTTTTTCAGGGTCCTTTGTTTAATAGAAAGTCCAAAAGAACATTCTATTTTTTAAATAGAAATGTTTTGTGACATTTGAAGTGTATCCACTCTCAATAAAAATAAATTTAATTCAAAAAAAAAAAAAAAAAATATTTCTGACCAAAAAAAAAAAAAAAAAAAAAAAAAAAAAAAAAAACTTACTGACCCCCAAATTTAGAACCAACTTTAACAAGCCCATTCTAATTGATCCTTTTAATGTATCTTGCAATGTTTCATAATTGTGTATTTTAATTTGGTGGAATATGTGTAATGGACTTCAACATGCACAAAGTAAATGAGGCAATACTCAAGTCAAGGACTTGGATACCAAGATCCACGACTCTACAAAACATTGAGCAATAATGACACATCTTTGATTTGCTCTTACATCTTGTCATGTAAATATGATAACTATATCTTCTTCACTGTGCACTGACCATTTGATTATTCTTATCTGCATATTTAGATTTATTTTCACTGTAATACAAACCCTTTAAGACTCCAAATCTGCTTTATTGTTGCTCTGTTTGTCAGGTTGAATTTGTTTTTTTCTCAAACATTTCTGCTCAATTCTTTTTTTTTTTTTTTTTTTTTTTTTAGGGGTAATAATGTTAACAAGGTCATGTATGCATGCAAGCTTCAATCACAGATCTAGGCTCTCTGCTGATGTTATTCTCAGAAAGATATTGTATAATTGTAAGTTTTCCTCTGCCAGTGTGTGACTGATGCACTGAAAGAAAAACATCAAAAATCTCTTCATAGTTTGTGAAGTAGTTTTTTGTGAAGAACTATGTAAAAATGACGTAGAAATGATAATTTTAGCAAGATCACCAGGTCCAAGAGAAGTGCAATAATGTTATATAAAGCTGAAGGACAACCATATGTAAGACCACCCCCCACCCCCACCAAAAAAATAAATAAATTATATATACATATATAAAGCAGATCACTTATATATTCCATTGTACTAGAATGTAAAAATGGACCACAGAATATTTGGACATTACTGTTCTGAACACAGATTTAATTCTGCTGTCTTTGTTGATGTTGACCAAATTTTGCATATTTGAATTCAACACATATATATATATTTTTTTTTTTGTAATGAAATGAAATACTGCCCAGTTATTTCAACAACTGTTACGTTTTGCAAACAGTTTCAAATGGTTTACAATGTTTGTTTTCTTCTAAGCTGCTAAACCTTACTGGACACATGCACAGATGTAAGTACAGGATGCTTGTTTGTAAACAATAAAAAGACTGGAAAAGAAATGTATCGCTTTCTGATATCCATCATTTACAAGGCTTTTATACAAAATGTATTTCTTAGAAAATATATATATATATATATATAGTAAAAAAAAAAAAAAAAAAAAATAAAAAAAAAAAAAAAATTAAAAAAAAAAGTATATATATATATAGTATGGTAGAACTAAGGGAATAATTTAAAAAAGAAAACATTGCACTTGGTTCTCTACTTTTAGAATATAACAATTTGGAGAAAAGGTTCTACTATTAAAAGCTGTGAATAGTCTAGCATGAACCTGCTTTTCTTGTAAATATAATACCCTCACAAACCACAATGACCGGTTGAATAATTTTACTAGACTGGGACAGAAGAATCCAGTTAAACTAGTTAAAGCAGTGCAAGGAAGCACATATATGAAGCTTGGGGTATTTTAACTTAATTTACGCGCTTATAGGCCGTTCTGTTTATGATGTATCAGGTTTAGGCAATATTTAATTCATGTGTACACTTCATGTGTACAGTTCTACCTCATTCATGTGTACACTGCATGTGTACACTTTTACCACACCCAGCACCTGTTCAGGTCATTCGTTACTATTCTGAATGCTATGAATATTGTGTTACATGACAACAGCATTCAATCTTTAAAACACTGAACCGATTCTATCGCTCCAACGTCCAATTAGAATTGCCTTTAGTCATTTTAAGTCAACAGCATACTGTTTTTGTTTTCAGCATTTTATTATTTGTTAACATGGTTTTCAAAATCATTAACTGTATACAGTACTTGTGTAAAAGATTGCAAGAAAACAAGGCCTCAGTACAATGGGTGAATGTTCAAAGTCACATCCATAGGCATACATTCAAATGACAGACCGCAATCTGAAATGCTGTTTCAAGAGCTGAAGCTCAAGCCAGGGTTTGCTTTATGAATCTCTATTTGCCAAAGTTCAAGCTGCTTTGTAAAATGAACCGATACAATGACACACATCTCGTCATTTGGTAATACAATGTGAAATAGCAAAGCAAACTGACTCAGCTTCCACCCTGACAAAAAAGTAACTATAATACTAAAGGACACACACTATGGATTCCAATGAGTTTACATCAGCCAGCTGCCATATATCCTCCCTCCATTCACATTGTTCTATGAAGCATTTAAAAAGGCATGTGCTCTTCTATTGTTGTTAATATTGCACAGTATGCACACAATGCACCCTTTAACCTGCTTCTTGAAAGCTTGAATAAAAAGATCATTTGGACACTGAACAACCAAATCACACATCAGGAGACATTACATCAATGCTGTTTGCATATGTTACTTTTTTTAAGGCTGTTGTTTCTGACTGGTTATATCATATTCTATTCTGGTTATATCATATTCTATTGAATTCAAACACACCAAAGGTGGTTGCTGGTCAAATAGTTTGACATGTATTTAAGAAATATTTGAGAATGTGAATGATGGTAAAGTCTCCAATGGTTTTTGGTTGCTGATTTGGCTTCATAAAATACTCAAAGGCTCGTGTTCTGTCCCATGGTCTTAAAGTGTGATCTCTGTTATAATCAGTCACAACAGCCACTCTCAAAAGTAAAACAAGGAATGCACAAAAATCGAGAATTTACACCAACTAGTGCATAAATACCTCTGTAAACTGAAGTTCTGACTAAAGGAAGTTTCAATAAATGTGTCTCAGATGACCAACAAATTGAATTTGCAAAATGGAAACCATGATAATTGAGTATAGGCATGTGAAAGTAACAGTGATTAGAAGCATACTACAATGTAAGCACACGTGGAAGAGTTAGTTTTTTTGTGTGTAAATTGTGGGAACACTACAGTAGTGAAGTTCAAGGAGGCTGAGAAGGAGTGAGAGAAACCTGAAATCTGAATCAGTTAAAGCCAGTCAAGGCACACCAGCACACTGGGAAAGACAGAGTCAGCGGACACCGTCAAACCATCACGTTCCCCACTACCTCATTCACGTGGTTCATTAGGTGGCGGGATCTTGACGTCAGACGGCTCTACGCCCCAAATCTCACGTGCGTACTCTGCGATGGTGCGGTCGCTGGAGAACTTTCCAGAAGCAGCAATGTTTCTGATGACCTTTTTAGTCCATTCTTTTGGATTCTGAAGAAAAGAGTGGGGAGTTTTACACATAACGAAGGAAGGTAAAATTTTTTAAAAAGCTTTAAAAATAAAAAATAAAAAATTGGAAACCAGCTGTGCAAGCAGTTTTACCAACATGTCCTTTCATCAAGGTCAGTTATACATTTTGAATAGTGGTAGACTAAGTAATGTAGATCAATCAGCCTATAAAATAATGGTCATTTTGAGATTATCACCATCAGCTAACTATTAACAGAAGTGTTGGCGCCTCCTTGTGTCAGATACAAACATTTTCTGTTCTCAAATATTTTACAGTTTATAACATATAATTAAAAATAGAAAATGTTAAATCTATATAGGTAATAATTTTTGTAAATGTAAATGTTTTATTACATATTACATTAAAAAAAAAAAAAAAAAGAATGGAATAATTCAATAATTTTCAGTTATCAGATATTACTACTGACACCCTGGGCTCAGCCACTGAGAAGTCCATACTCACCCTGTAGAGTTCATTAACTTTTTCTTGACAGCTGATGTATGCTTCATAGTCTGCAAAAACCTTGAACCTGAGAGAGAAAAACAGAAGTCAGGCACCTCTTACTAAAGCGAAAAAAAATCTGATAATTGTTGCATAAAACACCTAAGAATTTTATAAACATTATAAATATTGATATTAGGGTAAAATTTAAAACTAAAACTGTAGCAAGTATTCTCACACATAAAAAATAAAAAATAAATTAGATATACCTGTATAAGCCACACAAGAAAAAGCTAACTTTTTAGAAAAGGAGGGAAAGAGGTTGCATGCACACACCTGTCATGATTCATGAGCATGTTGACCATGTCTTTGAAGAGTTCAGGCTCTTTAGGGCTGAAGTATCCAGCGCTGATCTGATCGATCACCTGCTTCAGTTCAGGCAGACGCTCGTAGTATTCCCTGGCATTGTATCTGCATCACAAACAGTGTTGTTATTGTAAATAAAATAAAATTATATAGAAGCAAAATGTTGCATAAAAAAAAAAAAACAGAAATGTCACAAAAAATAATAATATAAATATATTAAAGCAAATAACAAAAAAATTATAAAATACAAATTTAGCTAGCTGAGAATGTTTTTTTTTTTTGACTCACAAAAGACAACTTATAAACATAAATATGACAATTTCACAACCATAAGTGAGCTATTAAATATCTAAACTGTTTTTTGGTTATTGGTTTGATTACATCACTTTATATATATATATATATGAAAGTGTACACAATACGAGCACCGTTTAACAGGAGAGTTTGTTTTTTCTGAATGAGGTAACAGACTTTTTCCCAGCTATTTCATAAGTTATGAAAATAACTATAGAATAATGATTTCACTGAAAGTTTCTTTTGCCTGAGGAAAGTGATCTCATCTGACCCGCAGATATTGAATCAGGACAGCACGATTTTTCTCAGGCACTCTTTACTTGAACTGCATCTGACAGAAGTGTGTTTTTCTGAAGTGACAGCTTTTTATTGCACGTCTTTCAAAATAAACGAATAATGACATCAGAGAAACATTTAGAATTATCGTTTTTGAATGTTGTTGATGTTTTCTCAGAAACACTGCACTACCCTATACAACACTTAAATACTGCCCAAACTCATCTCTATCCTATCCCTCCCTTAACACTGCAGAAACACTGCTCTAGCCTATACCTCCCTTTTTTCCTGCCTCATCTCGTTTATATCCATTCACTCTCTCACCCCTTTTTATCCATGGCCTCTACATCCTCAACCCTCATGCCAAAGATGAACAGGTTTTCCTCTCCAGCTTCTTCTGCCATCTCCACATTAGCACCATCCATGGTGCCGATGGTCAGAGCGCCGTTAAGCATGAACTTCATGTTTCCTGTACCGGAGGCTTCTGTACCTGCCGTGGAGATTTGTTCGGACAGATCGGCAGCAGGGATCACTGAAGAACAGAGCATGACGACACATTCAGTCAAATACTATCTGCATAATTGGTTACATACAAAACAAAAACAAAAAAACTATAATGCAACTATAGCAAAAATAAATATTAGTTCAATTATTTAATGTTATCTTGAAAAAAATCATAATGCATCTGATCAGATATTTGATATTTTTCTGGCTATACGTTAACAGTTGTTTATGTTTACTCACCCTTCTCAGCTAAAGAGACTCTATAGTTCTCCAGGAAAATGACCTTGAGTCTGTCTCCCACCACAGGATCATGATTCACCACCTCCCCCACTGAGGTGAACAGTTTAATGATCATCTTTGCCATGTGATAGCCTGGTGCTGCCTGCAGGAGGCAGTGCAGGACAACACAAAAAATACCTTTTAGAACTTTTAAAGCAGTGGTTCTCAACCTTTTTGATTTGAAGGCCTCCCACTGTCCAGCACAAGATTCGAAGGCCCTTCATATGAAAAAGCAGCTTGTTTTCAATTAAGTTAGATTTTTTATTATATCTTATATTACATATTATATATAACTTCATATCATTTGAAGCCAACCTGTAGCCCCCCTAAGTTTGCTGAGGCCCTCTAGTGGTTTGAGGTCCCTAGCTTTAAAATACTTCAAATGCACTTATGACCATTATCTACATATCTATATACTGTAATAATAATTATGATAACAATAATAATTTAAAAAGTGAACTGAATTAAACAATGCACATACCTTTCCTCCAATCATTACTGTCCTGGGAACAAACTTCTTGTTTGGTTCCTTCTTAATCCCTAGAAGGTGCAGAATGAAAAAAAATATTCATCATTTATAAATATCACTCATTAATAGAGTTATTTAAAAATGGAAACTCCTACATAGTTCTGATAAACAATTTTTTTTTTATACAACTCTACAAAAAAAGCAGATATAGCAGAGACATATACAGGGGTGCAGGGTTTTTTAGTCTGGTTCTCATGAGAGCACCTGGAGATTTGGTTTGGTGCTTACACTGCATATAGTGAGACCCATTAAATATAACTATAATAAATAAAATAATGAATAACAGTAATAATAGTATTATTGCACTTTATTTAGTTTTTTAAATAAAATAATAAAAATGTCACAGTTTTGAATAATAAACTGTATATATATATATATATTATATATATATATATATATATATACATATATATATATATATTTTTTAGTTATTTTAAAGTATTAAAAAAAAAGTTATTTTCTAGTACACTTAAAAATACAATGTTAATATTAAAAAAAAAATTAAATAGGTATTTTCAACATTTTCTAACAAACCAGCAGCACATAGCCTAGATTTATGCATTCAGTTTGATTTTAGCGCTATCGAGTGACGCACATCAGTGAATAAAAATGTCACAGTTTTGCTGTTAAACCAGCAGCACATAGCCTAGATTTATGCATTCAGTTTGAATGGAAATCTTATAAAGTATAACAGTATTAGGTGATCTAAAATTGTGATTGTGCATTAATAGCTGTTCTTATTTACCCAGTGCATTTTTTATTTTGGTCGCGTATGTGCACCACTTATGTACACCCCTGTCTATATATCTAACTGAATACAATAACCTTCATCAGTAAAAGACAAACTTGTATTAATAAAAGTGTAGCATCTTTGGTCACTTCCTCTGTCCTCAGACAGGTAGAAGTGTGAACACGTTCCTGTGTTTTTCTGTGTACACATGTAATTCTTACTGTTGTATAAAGTGATGACATGAAGGCAGTTGAGCAGTTGTCTCTTGTACTCATGGATTCTTTTGACCTGGATGTCAAAGATGGACTCAGGGTTTATATTTACTTTGTACTCACTCTCCAGATACGCTGCAAACTTCAGCTTATTCTCCTAAAAAAAAAATAAACAGCATGAACATGACACCAAAAAACTTTTGACTTTTGAAAAAAAAGACTCCCACAATTCAATAATACCAAACACAGAAGATAAAAAAAAACCCAACAACATAAATGTGGACCTGTTTCACGTTGGCCACATCCCGAATGAACATTGAATCATCAACAAAGTCCAACAGTTTTCTTAGCTGGAAAAGATCTGTCAGGAATTCCTCACCAATTTTCTGAAAGGAAAAACAAGCATAAGATGGAAAGAAAACCTGTGGGGGAAGAGCAAGCAAGAGCTACTTAGTTAAGAAGGTCACCTCAGCGATGATGTCAGCCAGGCCGGGGTTGCACAGCAGCAGCCAGCGACGAGGTGTGATGCCGTTTGTCTTGTTCTGGAACTTTTCTGGCTCAATGTCACAGAAGTCCTTAAATTAAACCACCAAAACATGTCTTAAATGTCTCCAAGTTCTAAATGTCTAACATATCAATATACAATTGACCTAACTAGTATTTCTATACAGAACTCATATATATATAAAGCTCCCTTGAAATAATTGTGATTATAATTGTATTTGTTATAAATGTAATAAACATCATTTGCATCATTCCTCTTTCAAATATTCTTGCATAATGCACTCTACTCACACGGTGGTTTTGACAATGTCTGAGTGAATCCGTGCAACTCCATTAACAGCGTGTGACCCAACCACACAAAGGTGAGCCATGTTGATCCTCTTTGGATTGCCCTCCTCGATCAGGGACATCCTGCACAAACGATCACTGTCGCCTGGATACAGCGCAGCAACTCTCTACAACAGAGACTCGATCAGACAAACCAGTTCATTAAACGACATGATGAGGATCTTGAGGTGGAGTAAGTGAGAATCCTCACATCCAGATGTCGCTGGTTGATCTCGTAGATGATCTGCAGGTGTCGTGGCAGAAGTTTCTCAAACATGTAGATAGGCCAGCGCTCCAGAGCCTCGGGTAACACTGTGTGGTTTGTGTATGCGCAAGTCTTTGTGGTGATCTCCCATGCCTACACACAAACAGGTTTCCATGTTTTATGGGAACATTCCATAGATGTAATGATTTTTATACTGTATAACCGTAATTTCTATCCTACCCTTACCCTAACCCTCAAACAAAACTTTCTGCATTTTTAGATTTTCAAAATAACTTAATTCTCTATGATTTATAAGCTTGTTTCATCATTGGGGATCAAAAAAATGTCCCCACAAGGTTAAAATTTACTGGTATTACTATCCTTGTGAGGACATTTGGTCCCTATAATGTAGGGAATACCAGGTAGACACACACACATTTATACTAATTTTGATAAATTCTATTAAAAATAAAAATTACATAAAATAAATTGAAATCAACAAATGAAAACTAAAAAGTATACAAACATTTTCCTTTGTTGTTTTATAAGTTGGCTGGCTTTGTGAACAATCCTTTGTTTTACATTAGCATTGCTATATCTATTATTCATGTCAGAATGACTAAGTAGAAAAATGCAGAACAACAAAACAACGAAGGAATTGGTTTGCTTTTCATTTGTGCCATAAAACACCCATATCAACTAATTCCAGTAAATACATGTCTATGGACAAATGAATTATTCACAAATATTATTCCATTATCTTAACACACAGTTGGACAGCCTGAACATCACACCTTTTCCCAGTCCAGCCGCTCTATATCCACCAGGATCCTCATGAGTTCAGGAATCGCCAGAGCTGGATGAGTATCATTCAACTGGATTGCCACCTGAGAGTTGTTTTGAAAGCATTATACTAGGTTGAATCGAACAAGAAATTTGTCTCAAAATTAAAAAATAGCAACCAATTGAACATATTTATTGTACTGTATTATCACCTTTTCAGAAAAAGCTTCAAATGAGGTGCGCACAGGATCCCTGCAACCAAACTTTGAAGATTTAAAGCGTCTGATGATGTCCTGCAGAGTAGCAGCCACCACAAAGTACTCCTGTTTCAAACGGAGCTCCTTCCCTTCAAAAAACTAACACATGCACATACAAAGAAATGAGTTCATATTAAAGGCATACACAGAAAGCTTTACAAATATAAAACATTTCATTTTCTGTCAGTTTTTCTAATAGAATTAAGCATTGTGTTTTCTGTCTGTTTTAGACAATAGCTGTGTGAACAATATTAATATACACTAGTGTATCATGACATACAGGACAACTGTGTTGCTCAGGACTCCATATTGCGTTTTCATACTTCCTCATTTCTCATTACACATATCTGTGGCACTATTGCATAAGATAAGAGTTTTCAGTCTGCTTATGCCAGACAGCTACAGCATATGTTGCATACCAGCATCTACGTAGTCTAAATATACACATGACACTCAAAATGATATTTTAGTATCTAATACACATATCACAAATTCTTGCTCTCTGTTCTCTATCTCTCTGCACATTTACACCATCAGGCACACACACAGACACCTCACCAAGTGTTTTATAGCATTGAAAGGTGGGTGTACTTACATTGTCATTGGGGTAGAGCACCCTGGAGATGTTCTCGGCCAGGTTTCGGTCCAGTACAGCCTGGATGTAATCTCCAACATTAACTAATTAATAGAGAGCATTTCAAAATCATCAATCAAATTTAAGGAATGACTTGTGCGGTTCTGTGTGAAAACATAACTGTCTATTATAGAATGAGACATTCAATGTTGAGGCCCGACAATCACAAAGGACCCTCTCAAAGGCAGGCGTATCTATGGGTAATGCTGGCCTGCTGCCAGCTGCTCTCCTGTTTCTGTGCTGCTGCAGCACTGCACTGGAGAAGAATGCTAGTTTAGTATTCTACACAGAAACCATTTTCCCAGGAAACAAGTTCCAACTCCATTCAAACCAGGACCAAGGATTTCATTTAATTTTAGTGGTACAGTCGAAATTGTACCAAAACATAGATGTGTCATACTGGATAAGGACTCAATGTGTGTGTGTGTGAGTGTGTGTGAGTGTGTATAAACACATTTGAGCTAATCATTCTGTGGACTCACATTCTTGCAGGTTGAAATCATTAGGAGCTTTGGCAGACCACAGTCTCATAGTATTCACAGTGTTGTTTTTATAACCAGGCACAGGAGTGTCATAAGGCATCGCAAGCACCACCTGCCAAAGAAAAGAAATCAATTGATTTTAATTCAGCTGAATTCAAATTTAAATTACATTTATAAAGAAAAAATAAAACACACTTGAACTGCTTTTGCTTCAGGATACAAATTTTATCCAGGTTTTTTGTCAACCCAGGCCAGTGCTAAAATGGTTTACTGTATAAAAGTAAATGATCTTTAAAAAAAAATTAACATATTAAACATTTCCATGAACTGATGAACTTGTGCCTAATGCAGCAAGTAAAGTTTAATTGGATGCACAACCTTTTGTCTTTCCTTTCTCGTTCATCTTTTAAAAATTAATAAGTGCATTGTTTTTACCATTATAACAATCCATTCCATTACACTACCATTCAAATGTTTGGGGTCAGTATGATTATTTTTCTTAATTAATACTTTTATTCAGCAAGGGTGCACTAAATTGATCAAAAGTGACAGTAAAGACATTTATCATTACAAAAAATATCAATTTTTAATAAATGCTGCTCTTCTGAACTTCATATTCATCAAAGAATCCTAAAACAAATGACCACACTTTTCACAAAAATATTAAGCAGCATAACAACATTACTGTTTTTATATTATTTTGATCAAATAAATGCAGCCTTGGTAAGCAATGAGTCTTTATTCAAAAACATTTAAAAATCTGTATGTGGCTGCATTTTAATAATTTAATTAGGCTACGTTTTTTTTCTCCTGCTATTCTATCAGAACAGAATAATTTTAGCGTCACAACCTATTATTCACTGCAATAGATCAAGACTGACTGACCTGGGTATCAACCCACTTTGGTCCCTCATGTGTCTGCTCCACTCGGCCATAGAAATGCACGGGCAGCATGTACTCTGGACGGGCCTTCTCCCAAGGGTTACCATAACGCAGCCAATCGTCAGCTTCCTCGACCTAAAAAATAAAGTTGTTCCAGAGTTAACGGTTTTGATATAAAAAAAACAAAAACAAAAGAAAACACAGAAGCTTTTTCTCCTACTAACGACACATAATGTAATAGTAAACTTGTATATTAACATATTTTTCAAATTTGGTTTACCTGCCAGCCATTGGTGATCTTCTGATTGAAGATGCCAAACTCATAACGAATGCCATAACCATATGCCGCCAATCCCAGAGATGCCATGGAGTCCAGGAAACAAGCTGAGAGAGAAAGCAGACACCAAACACCCATTATGATGGGGTCATATACTCTACTGGAAGGTGTGAGTTGTTTTTAAAGGTACCTGCAAGTCGCCCAAGACCTCCGTTTCCCAGTCCTGCATCCTCCTCAATCTCCTCCAGCTCTTCCAAATCTAGTCCAAGCTGAAGATCAGCACCATCATGTCCAAAAAAAAAGCATCTTATTATAAAAACATACATAAACGTCAACAATTTCAGTGTTTCACATTCAGAAAAGGAAGGGTTTAGAACGTTTTTTTTTTCTAAGCCTGTAGCAATTGGTCTACATCCTCAATGAGCTCTCTGTGGGTGAGCAGGGGAAAAAACATCAGCTGTTTCTTAAGATTCAGGATGTTTGTGTAATAGAGCTGTGGGCCAGTTCTGGAATTAAGCAACAAATGCTGTACTAGAATATTAAGTTTGCTTTCATAGGCGATGCACTTTACCTGGTAGATGGCCTCATCACAAGCATTCTGCAGCCCAAGGTTTATCATGGTGTTCTGTAGAGTTCTGCCCATGTAGAACTCCAGAGACAGATAGTGGATGCGCTGCAAAAGAAAACACACAGATAAAACTGACTGCATGAGTGTTCAGAGACATCTGAAGCAGATCATGTAGGCAGAAGACCACATAAAAAGTATGACAATATAAGCAACAATGATTAGAAGATGCAAATTTATGTAAGTAATGGTCTAACAATACGTAAGTAATGGTCTACCAATATATTGTTCTTTTTTCAAGAGTACATTTCCAAAGCAGAACAGGAGAGTAAAATACCGAGCTCAAAAACTGATTGTCACAATTCTGCTACATTTCAGAAATATCAATAGAATCATTTGTAATGCAATGACAAATGAAAAAAAAAAAGCACATTATCATTTCCCTCTTAACCAAGTCGAATACTCTGGTTATGTCGCTTGTGAGGAAGTCGTGGCCTAGTGGTTATAGAGTTTGACTCCTAACCCTAAGGTTGTGGGTTCGAGCCTCGGGCCAGCAATACCACGACTGAGGTGCCCTTGAGCAAGGCACCGAACCCCCAACTGCTCCGCGGGTGCCGCCGAATAAATGGCTGCCCAACTGCTCCGGGTGTGTACGCAGTGTGTGTGTGTTTCACTGCTGTGTGTGTGCACTTTGGATGGGTTAAATGCAGAGCACGAACTCTGAGTATGGGTCACCATACTTGGCTGTATGTCACGTCACTTTTTTTTTTTCACACTTTTTTTCCAGGTTGCTCAAGTACAACATGCTTAATTTGATATCTTTGGCTTGGGATCAACTTTTCATAAGAGTCCATTCATAAGACGTCTGCACTGCGAGGAGTTTACAGCCTGCTGAAGGCCTCAAATATATACTGAACAATATTTGAATACCACATTAATAAATAAATGCTTGCTTCACTTTAACATGCTGAGATGGTGCTTAATCACGCCATTTCAAAAGGTCTGAACCTCAACAAGCCTAATGCTTGACTAGAGTGATACTAGTTCTTGGAAATGCTTCACTTATTGTTGTGTTCTACCATATAAAGCTATCTGGCTCCATTTAGAGATATAGACTGAAGGAAAAAGCCATTTTTTTTTTACTGGCTCAAATGACTGCTGAAATAAAGCACACAAATCTCTGGAAAGCAGTCAAGCTCTCTGAATTTTGGCCAGTACCCAGAACATTGTCTCCAGAACAGGACAATTTTCGGGGACTATAAAATAAACAAATAAATAAATCCCAAAAGGCCTAAAGTATAGAAAATTCTCACATAAGGCTGTTTTAACACAAAATACATGCCTACATGTATATTTCATGGTTTCAACAAACAAGTAACATCAGGTTTCACAGAAACATGACTATATAGTGCAAGCCACATTAGTGGAACCACAAAAGACCGGAAGAAAAATCACTTTCAGCTTGTTACTCTCAAAAAAAAAAAAAAAAAAATCACCATAACCTCCCAAATCATAGTAAAGCAGCCACCCAGGTTACAGGAGTCTATTAATATCCATGAGTGATTCTGCACATGGATCATGTCAATGCATTAGATAAGGCCTGTTATCTTCTACTGGGTTTGACAGTATAGTGTAATCTGTCCTTGCCCTAGTGAGCACAGAAGATCAAGGGGTTGCAAAATACTTAAGTTACTAATGACAGCCTGATGTGACAATAAACAGATCACACTTTCCACAAGAAGCACAAACTAACAGCTGACCCCATGTCAATGGATGTCTACGCAAAGAACACAAAGTTCAAGTTCAGGTCAACGAACACAGGCCTTTAACTCTCCATATAAAACAGTGAAATTAATGAATGACTCACAATAAAATATATAACTGTCCATTTTATATTTAACATTAATATTCACTATGGTTTATGCATTTAATATTAACAGAAGTCACTTGTATCACAATTCTGTAGTCATGCAATTTGGGAGCATCAAACTATTTATTCATTTATTCAAAAACGCATTTATGTATATTAGGCAATTACGAATGTATGTAAAATAGGACGCCTACGTGATAATTCGATATTACATGCATTTTTGTGTTTCCCACTACTGCACAAACATGCCACTTCGTGCTTCCTGCCTGCAAAGAAAAGGGAAGGAAGAGATCCGTACCTTTGGGTCTTTCTCATAGTAATACTGCTGAGTGCGAATCCAGCGGCCCACCAGGTGATCCCGCACCGTGTGCGCCAGCGCGAAGTAATAATCCCGCGGGGTGGCCACATTGCGGTCCTTCACCAGGGTGAAGTGAAGATGCCTGTTGAAACTCTTTTTGATTTCGGCAACATCCCCCAGTCCGGCTATACCCCGAACACTGATCTGCTTGCGCTTTTCATGGTCGGTTAGAGGTTTGGACATGTTGTCAACGCGTTTAAGAAGCGAATAATGAAAGTTTAGACCTCTTGACTTGTTGCGCACAGGTTGCTGCGGTGTGCAAGGACTTCACAAGCACTGTTCCCTTTGAGACACACCCCTATATGTCAACTGGAGAGAAAGTAGGCGGGGCTTTACAGTCTGTCTGTTTATTGGCCAGTGACGCTTTCGTAATTGCGTCTTTATAGGCTGCGTGAGATGTCAATCATCTTTGCAAAGCTAACTGGCTTCAGGTTTACGGACCGAAATCGCTGTTTTAGTGTATAAACAACTTTGACCAGCAACTATTATATAATAGTTTAGCATTGCCTCTTTGAACTCTAATAAAAATGACATGTAAAGATTTACCCATTTCCTTACGTTTCATAAGAGCCGAGATTCCATTACTATATAGTTTTGCAGACTTTTTATTGATAGAGACAATTCCGGATTGATTTAGATCCAGAATCTGGCCGTATATGGAACCAGCCATCGAGCAACCAATAGAAAACATTTAAAGTGGGAGGAGTATGATTTAGAAAGCGAATTCTGAATTCTGCACGTATGCATATTTATTAAAGAATATATTTATGAGTATGAGTTTACATGCAGTGGCAGCAGTGACAAACCATGCTTGATTTATATCTATTTTTAAACAATTAAATAATTATTATTAAATGAATTTATATTATGCAAATTGCCCTCGAGTGTCTCGAAAGGTGGCTTTAAATAAAATATATATTTTCATGGCCGCATATTGAGTGATTACAGTTAATATTTGTACATTTACAAATTTATGAATCATTCAAGTGTTATCTTAATGCAGTGCAATTATTTCATGGGTTTAAAGAGGAATTGCTGTGCTCTCAGGCAAAAGACATCTTTTCAATATACTCCTTTTTTTTCAATGTACTCTTTTCAATATATGGACAATGGCTTCCACTGCCACACTGAGATACCCATCATTTGTTTCTTATGCTTCCCAGAGATAGATATGTTTATTCAGGTCCACAGACGAGGGAAAGGAAAATCATTTTGTAAATGCTATATGGATTTGAAAATAAATCACACTTTCTAAAAACCTTAATCAACATCCCGTGAGTAATATATTGTGACATTTTGGCTGTCCAACCCCCTGCAGGCTTTAGTGTCGTGACATCTGCTGGTGCCAAGAAAGAACAGCAGCATGTCTGAACAGTGAAAGATGTGATGGGAGAGCGAACACATCCTGCTGTCTCACTTTAAGACCTTCTTGTGAACTTTATGTGCTATTACACTTTCTCAATACTTCACACAGAGCAAAATTTTCAACATTCTCAAATTGTATTTATATGGCATTTTATATAAACATATTTCCTATGTCTAATAACGGCCGCATTAAACAGCAAGTAAAAGTACATGAACATGACAGTAACAGCTCTGGTCTGTTTTTCTTCCCTCTGAGTTCAGATAATATTTAATACCAAGTACATGATTTGTTAAAACATACTGTATGTAATATATTAAACCAATCTACAAGCTACAAAGTAATTAAATATAAAAAAAATAAAATAACTTCTTGTTACAAGCTTGAGGCAATCTATTGTTTTTGAGAAGTTTTAACCCTGACAAATATGATTCTGACATGCTGTAAACACCCAAACCAGTACATACATTTAACCTTCACACATAGCTTAACATAATAGTAAGAAAACAGAAACATTCAGAAAGTCAGAGGTATGTATAAAAACTCACATTTTGAATAAATTCAATGACAAAATGGCAAATACAATCAATGTTGATATTTTTCCCAGAGCATTAAAATCAGTTAGTGCTTTACTGGGTTGTGGAGCGGTTCAAATGTTCAGAGTGTTTTATGTTTTCAGCACGTTCCATGTTTATGGAATGACTCTATGCAATAGAAAGTGGCACCGAGGGCCCAGCTAGTCTCCACGTTATTTATTTGTCTTGCCAGCTGAAATTTAAACAGAATGATAGGGTTAAACAAAATCACAGCATCATTTGTTCTTCAAAATATTAAAGATAAATCACATACTGCTGTAGTTAACGGTGTCCAAAAGTCACCACACACTAACTATTTCACAGTCCTATTAAGTCAGGAATCATAAATCAAGAGTAGCACACCTTCAGCTCTTTATCAGGCGGGAAGTCAAGCTCCTGAAGAAGTACCGAGATGTAGGTCAGATCCAAACACAGGAACGGAGACTCCTTTATCCCTCCGGCTGACATGTTATTGCACACTGGAGCAGAAGAGAGTTCAAGAATTGTTTTTAAGCAAAAGTAAACAGAGTGGATTATTTTTTAAATGTACATTTACATTACATTTATGCATTTGGCAGATGTTTTTTTCAAAGTGACTGCATTCAAGGTACACATTTACATTTGAGTAATAATGGCACCATGACATGTAATTTCTCCCACAGCAAGTTTTATATATTTATTTATTTATCTTAAAAGAAGTCTCTTATGCTCTCCAACGCTGCATTTATTTAATCAAAAATACAGTGAAAACAGTAATATTGTGAAATATTAATAGAATTATCATATCTGTTTTCTATTTTAACATTTAATGTCACATGATCCTTCAAAATGTTTTTAAATACATTAAAGTGATACTTTTTTTTTTAAATACATCAGTTAATCACATCTCTTAATAAAATTGTTGTCCATTTATGTTAAAAACAGTACAGTGCAATCAAAATGTTTAACAATCATTGTAGTTTGACAAGGAAGGCATAATAATGGTGGTTCACCTTTTAATATATTCCTATGTGTAAGTGTTGAATGCCCTAAATGGCACCTAGCAAAAACAACTTGATCATACCTAGATTTGAAATTAATTAAAAAACTAATGGATGAATTAATTAAGAACATTCTTATGTAATGAAACTTATCTCCATTCCATTCAGATTTGGTGCTCAAGAAACATTTATTATCATTAATAATCTTGAAAACAGTTGTGCTTATAAATATTTTTGTGGAAAGCGTGATCATTTTTTCAGGATTCCTTGATGAATGGAAAGTTGGAAAGAAATCTTTTTTAAATTAAAGATCTCTTTCTAAAAAGATTTACTGATGTTTGTCAGATCCTGACACAATAAAATCAGACAAACACAACTACATTCAATTACAAAAACACACTTACCTTTCTTGGCACCTTCAATGTAATCACTGACTCTGACAGTCCCCCCTGTGCTTTCATCTGCGTCAGAGACACAGAAAGTGTTTGTAATTTAGTAAAATAAAAAAGTCTCCTCATTATTTGTTTCACTTAAATCTGAAAAACAATGTTTGAATGAAATCGAACGACAGCAATCAAACCAATCTCATACCAATGAGGCCCAGATCCACAGCCCTGTCGTAGTAGTAGGAGAATGCGTAGAAGTCCATGTCTTTCACTCCCTCGATTTTTCTCACACGTTTGTAGATCATCTTTTCCACTTTTGTTAGGCAAGTCTCATAGATGGGCTCCCCTAAAAGAGAGCAAACACACATGTGATGCTGTTTACTTTATGGATGATTGACACAAAATGTTTTGTAATTAACATAAAATAAAGTTACAAGTTACATTATTATTATTTAATAATAATTATTACTGTAATTATTATTTACCTTAGAAAGCACCACTAAATGTATATATTACTTTATACTTTTTATTTCTAAAATATCATATTATAATGATAAAACTTTAGGGAGTAAAACTGAATGTACATAGAAATGAACATACAAAAACCTAACCCAGGCAGACAGCATTTTTCATACCTGCTTTCTGCCCTTTAACAGTGTAGAGTACTTCAGCATGCTCCCACTGTCCAGAGTAATCTGGGGCGAGACATGGACTAACCAGCTCTTGGGGTCCTGCTACTGAAAATAAAACACAAACACACACACACACACACACACACACACAGAGAGAGCAACTAAATTATTTATTTATGCATATCACAAAATTTTACTGCTACTATGTGGGGTAACTGTGACACTGCTGAGGAGGACAAATCCCAACACGAGCTCTATAGTGACACCTGGTGGTAAAACATAAAAACACATTTACACAAACACATGTACGTCTTTGCTCATAATAACCTTAGAGCCCACTCTGAGAGAAGCGAGATACACTTACACAATGGACAAAACTATAAACAAAGAAATCTGATTACATCTGTAGAGCACTAAATGTAAATCTGAGGAGTAAACTGCAGGCGAAAGCTATTGCACTGATGGCAGTCTTTCTCACTGGCCTCAGCTAAATCAGTACAACAGCTGGCCACAAAGGAATAAATCTTCAGTGCGTTATTAAGAGATTAGATAATGGCTTATTTATCAAGCGAATGAGGACTTTAAAAGCCAAAAATGAAGAGAGATTGTAGACCACACACAAGGCTGTCCTTCAATCCCTCCCAACACAGCAAGTCTGGATGACATCAACCCCAGGCCAAGATTTATTTTATTAAATGTTTAATAGAAATTAATATATATACAGATATTATAACATTAATAAAATTAATATTTTTTTTATTTTTAATTGAAAGAGAGAACAGAAAACATAACAATAAAAAAACAAATAATTAATACCACAAAATTAATATATATACAGATATTATAACATTAATAAAATTAATATTTAATATGAGAGAACTGCACACTTCTGAAGCAATACACAGATAAGTGATACCACATACAATCCTCAATCACCATCTTGCCTTTTAAATGTCAATGAGTACAGACTTTGCTGTTGGTCCCTGCTGGAGGGTTTGTTGTGTCAAATCTCCCTACATGAATAACTAGTAATTCTAGTAATCTGGAGATGAGTCCCGTGATGGGATTGTAATTGGAGGCTTGTGTGATTACACTCTAATCAGGAGACCGAGGCGAGGCGAAGCGGACACACACTGCCTCATAAACACTTGTGCTGCCCGCACTAAACATTGAGCTCACATAAACTAGAAAGCCCTGGACGCCCCTGACCAAGCAGAGGAATCAATGGGTGGGGGTGTCAAACATGGGCCAGAGGTCTGACCCTACTGCTAGAGGACTGCAAGTCACGTAACGTCACTGTACAGAAAAAGCCACAGAGAAAGCTTAAGTTTTTATACTGATGGAGTAATATGGTGATGCTGTATTTCTGAGTGTTGAGGATTATTAAATGGGATGTAATGAAGACTAGCCTGATGGCTGCATGATATTGTACTATATCAGTTTTTGACCAATAGGCTTCATCATGCAGTGAATGCTTTTGGAAGCATTTTTGTTTGTTTTTTGCAAAGTGAGTGACATTCTTAATAATGTCAGCTTGCACATTCTTAAAACAATATCGCACACCAGAAATATCAGCATCAGATCAGTATTCAGAAATTCAACCGTTTAATAATGCTTTATACATTACATGATTTGCCACACATTCTGATACCAACCTAGGCCCCGCCCACTTTACCTGTGTGAGTAGAGAGCATGACTGATGTTGAACATCTGAAACGATGTCACATAATCAATGGGTAAGGTCTGGATGGTTTTCTGCACAGGAACAAAAAGCAAACAATCAAATATTGATGCATTACAGGTTGCTTTATTCTCTTCTTAAGTAGAAATTTGGTAGAATCTAATCTAGTACTAATCTCAGCACCACCTGCTTCAGCAAGTTTCTTTTCCAGACTATATATTTAACACAATATCTGTCAGCAACTATAACTATGCTGCAATCGGCAAAGCATTTCTCTTCTGAGCTCATGTTTGGAACTAAAGCTCTCGGAGAAACTGTGTAATGACATGAGAAATTGGTCCTCAATCCCCTGTACAAGACCTGACCTAGATCAAGAGCAAGAATCTCTCTAACTCTCTCAGCCCAATGTACAACAACCTTTATTTACCAGGCCTTATCGGATTAGCAGGACATTTGCAGATTAATGCATAGGATGGGAGACCATCACGGTAGATTGTTAGGAGTGACATGGCTTCATTATTGGGGAGTTACAGCTATATGTGCATATATATGCATGTACATGGCTCACTTCATCCTGTAGAGCAAATGTGATCTGGGTCGAGCCCCCTCCTAAATCCAGCATGCCTACTGTAGGAGTGTCAGTACCATGAAGACCACCTGTGTGAGAGAGAGAGACTTTAAATAATTATATTAAGATCAAACCAAACATTTTCAAGTTACAGTAAAGAAAAAAATTGCATGAGGTCAGGGTAATAAATTTGTGTCTAAATTAATCTGTCATTGTTCTGTCCCTTATGGCATGAAATATAATGTGACTACTAAAATTTTCTTACCTGCTAAAAAGTTGATGGTAATCCAAGCTGACATGCCTGTGTAAATACAAATGTGCATTAATTGTTAGTACAAGAATTCTGCATAGGGTATCTGCAGGATTTTTTAAATACAATTTTAGACTTAACTTAAAATACATTTAAAGACCTTTTTAAGACCTGTACCAATAAAATTAATACCATATGAGCGGAGTAGGGCAATGTCTATGATAGCATATTAAACTGTAAAATCACTGTAAAAGCATGACTTACAGTTCAGATACAGGTTTTCACGAAAACAAAAGGCTTTATAAAATAATGAACTTCACATTTCAACCTTTAAACAATTTTTAAAGAGGTCATATGATGCAATTTAAATTTTTCCTTTCTCTTTGGAGTGTTACAAGCTCTTGGTGCATAAAGAACATCTGTAAAGTTGCAAAGACTGAAGTCTCAAATCCAAAGATATTCTTTATAAAAGTTAAGAGTCAACCACACCCCCCCCAAAATGGCTCGTTCTAGATGTGGGAAGCAAAACTACTTTGTCTGGCCTTCCACAAGAGGACAATATGCGCCTGGTCATGTCTAGAACTGATCCATGTTGGTCGCTGAGGAAATGCATCAACTTGGTGCTGTGGATCGCCGGATTGGCTTTCAGCGTGGACAAAGCGGAGTCCAGCCCTCCACCGCTCACTCAAGCCTGCCGTGTGTGGCGCTGTTTTGTTGTGAAAGTGACACTACTTTGTTTGGTCTTCCAGAAGAGGACACAACTAGAAATCAGTGGTTAAGTTGTATTTACAACACTGTTCCAGAAC
The DNA here is from genome assembly GCF_018340385.1 of Cyprinus carpio. Classification (NCBI taxonomy): domain Eukaryota; kingdom Metazoa; phylum Chordata; class Actinopteri; order Cypriniformes; family Cyprinidae; genus Cyprinus; species Cyprinus carpio. Next base: position 9,029,254 of record NC_056588.1, on the reverse strand, counting down.
AGTTAGATCCAAATATTCAGATGTGTGCACTGTGCAGCGCATTTTATGGAGGACTGTTTCCTGATCATGGGAGAGAAGACTACAATGCTGGCTGTTCTAAATCACAGACTGTAAGTACTATTACATATTTACATAATTTGCCAGTAATGATTCAAACGCAAGTTTAAAGCAGTGTAGAGTAGGCTTGTTGTTTCTCTGATCACAAATGCAGACATGGTTTTGTTTACGTGGCGTGTTATGCAACACAGCACGTAAAAAGACGGTATAAGTCATCATAATCAGTAATTATGTCCCCACTGGATGCAACAAATACCTTGTTTGTAATGGGTTTTAATGTTTTTGTCTGGTCGTCCGATTGGATTTGTCTGAAAGAAGAAAGTCACATACACCTAGGACACTTTGAGGGTGAGTAAAACACAGGCTAATTTTCATTTTTGGGTGAACTAACCCTTTAAGTAAAAAATTTATAGGTTTTATGTGTAGTTAATAGATTACACTAACATTAGTCTACCTGCATGTATGCAGATCCATTCAAAATGTCCCAACCTCAGAAACTAGCAGCTGACATTTTTTATTTACCGTAACAAGATTCTTCAACATTTTAGTCTGACCAGAGGAGTTTGTGTGGCACATTTCAGAACACATTGTTTTCTGAATCTTTAAGACTATAATGCAGGCTTTGCAAAGAGCTTGTCATTTAAGGATGGGGAAATTAAAAGACAACATTATCAGTGTACCTCAGGTATTTAAAATAAAAGAAAATCATATGAGACCTATAAAGTATAACAAATCTAAGCTATAATACCATTACAAAGTTTGGGGTTGGTAAGATTTTTTTATGTTTTTGAAAGAAGTGTCTTATGCTCAACAAGGCTGCAATTTATTTGATCAAAAACACTGTAAAATTCCTGTGAGAGCAAAGCTGAATTTTCAGAAGCCATTTTACTCCAGCCTTCAGTGTCACATGTTTCTTCAGAAATCATTCTTATATGCTGATTTGCTGCCAAAGGAGTTTTTTTATTATTAGCAATCCTGAAAACAATTGCACTGCCTATTATTTAAGATGAAACCATTCTTTGATGAATAAAAGTATTTATTTCAAATAGAAACCTTTAGTAACATTATAAATGTCTTTGCTTTCACATTTGATTAATGTAATTAATTATCACTGAATAAAAGTATTCATTTCTTTTAAAAAAAACAAATCTGACCAAAACGTTTGAATAAGAGTGTACAACATATGCTGGTGAATTTAGAGAGTTTAGCATTAACATTAAGTCAAGGTCCGGCCAGATTACAAAGACTGTCCGAGTGAGTGCATCATTGGATCTTTATGCTAAAACTCTTATAAACTGTATGTTTGTTTTGTATGTAGGTTACTTCTTTACAAAGTATGGGGCTTTAGCCCTCAGAAATAACCAAACTTACTCAGTGTCTATAAACTCCCATCCCTGCTATCTCCCTAACATATACCACTTAGGCACAGCATTAACAATAAGTCTGTATGATTTGCTGTAATAAGACTAACTGTAAGAGCCAAATTTACCATCAAATAAATTTAAGACCCAAACTTACAATAAAATAATTATTATGGGACCTGCAGAGTTTAAGCATTCATTTTACAACAAAATCTCAAATACAAATTGCTGCCCATTAAGCAAAAACATCTTGTATATCAACAAAAAAGTACTATCAACTTGGTTTTTGCTAAACACGAGTTTTTATATCTTTAAAAAGGAATTTACTGCATAGCAAATTAATGGGTGCTAATCTGTTTGCTGAGATTATAGTGCACACGGGACTTTATTCTCTGGGCTCATTATTACTTGTGTGAACTATTTTAAAGGACTGATTTAAAGTCCCATATACACAGTATCTATCATTAAAAATACACACAGCACAAGCTATTACTGAAGAAAATTTAAATGTACAAATTATATCTTTCTGCCAGAAGCACAAATGCTTGACCACAGTGACCAGAGGCTTTTGCCGAGTTATAGATATACAGTAACATCTGCTGGTTTCACATTCATGGTGGACAGATTTGTGCATGGATCATAGCACAGCAAAACAATGCAAAATTACAATCATGGAAATGAGAAGAACCGTCATCTGTTTTGAACATTCAGGATGTGCTTCCTCAGGTTTCCGAATATAAACCCTAAAATGTTAAAATGCTACTCTAACCAGCCCATACTACAAATTCATAATAAATTATAAGTATGAGATCTTCTTTTTTTTTGTTTTAAGGATTTTACCATCTTTAGCAACAATGGTATTTTGGTGGGAAATATATTCACCACTCCACCGTTCTACTTTAGTATTATTATGTTATTTAATAACATTTTTAATAAGCTTTTATTTTCAGTTTTCATTTTAAGTTTAGTTTAAGTTTTATTAATTGTGTTATGTACTTTTGTCCTTTTTATATTGTTTTAATATTTAAATGTAATTATTTATTTGTATTATTATTGTTTTATTGTTAGTGTAATTTTAGTAGTTTTATTTCAGTCAGTTGCCAATCCAACATTTATAATACATTGTCATCCGTCTGAACTTTCAGGATGTGCTTCCTCAGGTTTCCGAATATTAAAACAATAACTTAAAAATGTGCTGCCACTCAAAGCTTTTTTGGTTTGTTAGCTCAGACCGTAAAGTCACATTTTTGACTTCATGGCCAATATATTAATGTTACAAACATACATTAGGTTGTTTATTCTTGATTTTCAAGTTAGACTTAAAATGAAAGTGCTAATATTATACTATTATTCTTAAAAAAAATTAATAATATTATAATAAAAAATACAAAAAAAATCACACTCAAAAAAGTAATCAATCAACTATCTTTTTAAATAAATGTGTTAAGTGCTAAAAAGTGACCCTGGAATAGATTATTCCTTTCAAGATTCAATCCGAGCAGATATGGTAGGAAACACAAAGCTTAAAAGTTGCAATCTATTACAATTTATAAGTTATAATCTATTACAATGTGAAAATTAATACTCTTTTTTATTACGAACCTGACATTATTAACATATGGGACAGGAGTAATTGACACAGTACCTTCATCTGTGCCATCCATGATTGACACACTGTCTGGTCTATACAGGAACAAGGATTCGCTAAACACCTCCCTCACCTGCAGCAAAGAGACTTTAGATTTAACATGGCATGAAATTACAGATACTGAAACAATTAGGAAATACTAAGTCGACAGGTTGAACACTAAATTCCTGAAGACATAGCTCTCATCTCTATAACACTTCTATAATACTTACTTAACCTTTAATGAATATAAATAAATAATAGATTTTACTCCACCCTTTACAGTTTACTGTTGCTCTGGAACTTTGCATCACAGCATTTCTAATGTTACCGTGTCATTTAACATCTCCCAAATTGGGTTATAGTATAAAAACCTCTGACAGATTAATAAATGTGAATGCAATTCAAACGCCTTAAAACCTTAGTAATCATATGCATTTAGTTAACTGAAAGCACTAGCCATAAGTACTAACTGTTAAAGGGTATATAGTGAATGTTCACTTGGCGACTAATGGTTCTCTGACCTTGTCCAGCAGGATTGTGGCCTTCTCACCAGGCAGCAGTCTGAGCCCTGCCGTGGCTCTGAGTATGAGAGGGGAAGAACTCCATAATGTCTCAGGAATAGTGTCTCTAGCAACTTTTAACAGTTCCAAAAGTCCCTCCTTACTCTGTAAAACAACATTAATATAATCATTAAACTGCAGACAGAAAAGATACTATCACAACCCTGAGGCATCTGTGATGGGTTCACAATTATAAAACCTAATCACATTTTAATGGTTACCTTTTCTGGGTCATCAGCATATGCAGACAGTCCAGGTTTTATAGCTCTAAAAGTCTCATGGGCTAATTTAGGAGCTTCTGTTAATACACAAAGACAAGCAGAAGAGTCTTCTTTTTAAAAACATCTTTTAAAAACAAACTTTTGAAAGGTAGTGTATATAACAGTATGTTTATGTGTAACATTAATTGCAATAGTAGGGCTCATCATGGCTTATACCAAAGTTTGAATAATAAACAATATAAATAGCCTCTGATAAAATCCACCAATACTCTCCAGTGTGACCTCTGACCTATGAGGCTTAGCTATGATTTGTACATGCATGTGTGTGAATGAGAGGCTGGGCATAATGGCATAGACTATTTGCAGTCTATAATAATATGACAATCATAGGTTTAACAATAAAGGCTACAGCAGCACTAAACTGATTTAGCTCAGAATTGGGATTTGATAACTATGCCATTAGACGATCAGTGCTGCACTAGGAAGTAAACTTAATATCTGTGGACAACACCCACACAGTCAACATATCCATGGCTTTACTATAGTAACACTACAGTATTTGGCAGTTAGGTAACTTAGTAAATAAATAGGTGAGTAAGCATTATGGTATTTCAATGACAGCCACAACTGTCAAAATATGTTTTGGCTACTAGTTTTCAAATACCAGTTTGTTTTATTTAAATAGTCAAATTGATCTAACCAGCAAATACAAAAATTTACCATAGTATGTCCTCTAAAATACCATAGCTATATTTATTGATACTACTATAAAAACATCATAAATTTTACCATCAACCAATTAATTTATTTAATTTAAAAAAAAAAACAAACAAATTAAAAAAAAATAGAGCTATTTTATTATTATTAATAAACTATTATAGTAATTTTTGCTTCTTTTCCTCCAATAATTTTCATACATAAATAAAATCATCTTTATTATTTTTATTTATTTACTTTTTATTTTATATATTTTTGTCATTTTACTTTTTCATCTAACATTTACATTTTAATTTATTTCAGCTTTGTATCAATTAACATTTTTTTAAATGTTTTATTTAATAATAATAATATTGCATGGTAGTTTGTTGTATATAGTGTACATATTTAAAGTTACCAGACTACATTTACAAAAGAGAGTTCTGAAGTCATTGTTATGAAAAAGCTTTTGTTATGTTGAACATGCCGAAAATGCGGTCTTATTTATGTCTTTAAGTGGACTGAAATGGACAAGTGGACTCAAATACTGTTTAAATTTTAACGTACCATTTGGCTCGATCTGAAATTTGAAAACGTGAATCCGGGTTCCAGTGCTTCCAGCATCAAACATAATACCATACTGGAAATTTTCATTGACCACCTGAGCTGAGGTCGACTGTTTTCGGGTATCCATCCTACGCTGGGGCAGCTGGTCAGGTACTGGTGGTTTGGAGTCATCATAATGGCGTTTGACGTAGGTGAGGTAGACCACCAGGCAGCCCACAAACATAAAGAGGAAAGCTAGCTTTGGGAATCTCATAATGGCAGCCAGAGGTACATGATGTGGAGTCAATTTCCCAATGCAGCAGGCTTCTCGGCTCTCTCCACTACCTCCAGAACAAACACAAAAACATCACAAAAAGGAGATTTAATTTGCTATAAAACTTCAAGTCTGAAATATCACCCACCCAAGTGAAAAAAAACATATACAAACCACATCTCACAAATCTCATATAACATATTATATGAAAAAAAAGAAGATATATATATATCACAAATACACATATTTTCCACCACAACTATGGTATGTCAACTTCATGATTATATATCACAAACAAAAACAATTGTCAACAAAATATATATATATATCACAAATACACATATTTTCCACCACAACTATGGTATGTCAACTTCATGAAACAAATTGTAAAAAACTGTTTGGGATTTGTGAATAATTTCCCTAAATTTAAGCAGAACCTAGCAACACCTGAAAAACAAACAGCTGATGCATTTTATGTATGCGTTATATGAAAAATACTACGGTTATTTTGTCGACACTGATTTTCGGACTTTGATGACAGTTCAAAATATAGCTATGTAAGCTATTAATTTAAGTGAATTCTCGATTTCCCAATATTTATAATCAATATTTGACGCATTCATTTTGTATCTGTCTGTGTCATATTGGGCGATGAGCACACACACTAACGTTAAATGAGAAAAAGCAAACTAGAAATGCACCAAAACAGGTACGGTGAGCATATTAATTCAAAATAATTACTTTATACTTTACTGTTACTTTATTTAAATTAACTTATGCCTCATTTCTCAAGAATAGTGTGAGAATGGATATCAATCTCAGTATTATTAGTCAATGTAGTTAGATATTTAAGACGGTTATACCTAGCTCTCTGTGGCAAGATCATAGTCCTTCGAATGCAAGTCGTGTTTTCGGTGTCGATGAATACCCATGATGAGATTCTGTCATAATATTCCCTTTGAAAGATTGTCAAAAGTCGTTCTTGTCTCGTTTTGATTACGTCAGTATTGTCCAGCGTGGAGGTGACGTGGAGCGAATACGCACGTCACACTACATTCGGAGGCTGCAGTTTCAGGACCGCAGTTCTAGGACTATGGAGTCAATATAATATCACATATATACGCAAAAAAATAAAGTTTTGCAAAGGAAAATAAAGCAAAAATAAAGAAAATTTAAAGTATTGAGGAAAATAATTTTGCTTTTTGCAAACAAAAATAAAGAATTGCAAAAAAAGAAATGATACCGCCGCGAAAGCAATGATTTTGCAATACATTATTTCCATGGTCATATCTACAATTTTATTTGCAACACTGATTTTATTTTGCGCGTCAGTCTAGTTTGAGCTTGCGCTGCAGTTTTCCTGTGCGCTTCATTTTTCTGCGCGTCTCGCTTTGTGGCGCTGTTTTGACGTGGGGGTGGAGTCAAGGGGCAGGGGCGTGTACAACAATGCCTCCCTGGAAGCGACGTCATCGGCTCGAGACGCAGCTCACTGATCCAGGTACTGTCATGATGAGCAGATCCATGCGAGTGGATCGCTTCCTTTTATTCACTAGCATTAAAACATTGCATGGTTTTGTTTTATTAACTTACTTATTAACAAATGTATATGTGTATTAGCAGCATTTGCTCAGTTAAAGAAGTTTGTTACCATGCACATCTGTTGTTTATTTTTGTCTCTCGATGTGCACTCTTTTTACTGGCATAAAGGTTTGGGCTTGACGTTGGACGTTAGATATTCGCAAATCTTAGGGACCGTCTCTAAAGTTTACATGCGCGAAACTACTATACACTTCTCTAACGTCAATAGCCATGCAAGGAGAATGACTAACAGTCATGAAAACAACTGTTAACTGTTCATCCAGGTGTCAACTAGCATGCACACCTTTATATTTTTTTTGATAATTATTAAAATAAACTGTAAATCATATGTAAAATATTGCTACTTTTCATTACACTTTTCATTAAAATGCACTTTAGAGGATGAATTTTAACAATAACCCCTCTATAATAATAAATACTAAGAATTATAAATGAATAATTGCCGCTAGTTTCATTTGTAAATGAAAACACTAATTTAACAAAGAACGTTAATTAGGTAAGCAATACACGAATTAAATGGGGACCTGAAATAAGCATACAAATAAATATAAAAATATAGCCCTATTTTAATATAATATTATTATCAATTATTATATTAACGGTTAGCCTATATGAATAAATGAATGATGCATTTATATAGCGTTTTATAATGTATTGTTGTACACCCAATTCGCTGTACGATCATGTGGGGGGTCTCTCCTCAACCACCAGCAGTGTGCAGCATCCCACTTGGATATATTATATATATATAATGATAAAAATAATAAAAGCCTTTATATGCACATATATTACATAAAAAAGACACGATCAACGGACTGTGGGGATGGATAAAAATATTTGATCAATCTCTGATAATCTCAGGTTGCTATGGTCACGCGGGTTTGTTTATGCATTAAAACTCGTGGCAAAATTAAAACAAAAAGATTCGAGCTTCATTTTTTTTTATCTTACAATGACAGTCATTTATTAATTTATGCCAGGAGTTATGTAAATGAAAAACGAAGTCGAGATCGATATAAAACTTGAGTCGTAGACCTCTTTAATGATGTACGTTATAGTTTATGAAGTGAATTGCATAATTTTACATTAAAACTAGCAGTAACTCTGAACTAATGTGAACAAAGAACGCTTCTGTGCGCTGGCGTCCTCCCACAGGTTAGATCTTAAACAAACACTGTTAATACACATGCAGTTAACCAAATGAAACAATACACATTTAATGCTATAAAAGTGTGTGACTGGCATAAAGTTTGCTTGACGTTGGACGTTCGATATTCGCAAATCTAGGGGCCCGTCTCTAAAGTTACATGCGAAACTACTATACACTTCTCTAACGTCAATAGCATGCCAAGGAGAATGACTAACAGTCATGAAAACAACTGTTAACTGTTCATCCAGGTGTCACCTATAATGCACACACCTTTTATATTTTTTGATAATTATTAAAATAAACTGTAAATCAAATGTAAAATATTGCTACTTTTCATTACCGAATGGGCTCAAATTTAAAATATGCCATAATTTGAAGCTCATAATAGCATTTGAACAGAATGACTCACTTTCATAAAACATACTATAAAGGTGTTCATCTAGGTGTCAACTATAATGCAAACCATTCATATTTTTCATAATTATTCAAATAAACTGTAAACTCATATGTAAAATATTGCTATTTTTCATCACCGAAATGCACTTAAATACAAATTTTAAAGCTCAATAGCATTTGAACAGAATGACTCACTTTCATAAAACATACTGTAAAGTGTTCATCTTCGTGTCAACTATAATGCCACATGAGCCGTTTCATATTTTTCATAATTATTCAAATAAAAACTGTAAATCATATGTAAAAATATTGCTATTTTTCATTTGAGCTTTTGAGCTTTAAATTAGTGTTTTACGTCCATTTGGTAATGAAAAGTAGCAATATTTTTACATATGATTTTACAGTTTATTTTAATAATTATCAAAAAAGGCAATAAAAAGGTGTGCATTATAGTTGACACCTGGATGAACAGTTAACAGTTGTTTTCATGACTGTTTAGTCATTCTCCTTGCATGCTATTGACGTTAGAGAAGTGTATAGTAGGTTTCGCATGTAACTTTAGAGACGGTCCCTAGATTTGCGAATATCGAACGTCCAACGTCAAGCCAACTTTATGCCAGTAAAAGAGTGCACATCAAAAGAAATAAACAACAGATGTGCATGGTAACAACTTCTTTAACTTGAGCAAAAAACGCTGCTAATACCATATACATTTGTTAATAAAGTTAATAAAACGAAACCATGCATGTTTTAATGCTAGTGAATAGCGATCCACTCGCATGCATCTGCTCATCATGACAGTACCTGGATCAGTGAGCTGCGTCTCGGGGCCGATGACGTCACTTCCCAGGGAGGCATGTTGTACACGCCCCTGCCCCTTGACTCCACCCCCACGTCAAAAACAGCGTCACAAAGCGAGACGCGCAGAAAAATGAAGCGCACAGGAAAAACTGCAGCGCAAGCTCAAACTAGACTGACACGCAAAATAAAATCAGTGTTGCAAATAAAATTGTAGATATGACCATGGAAAATATATATTACAAAATCATTGCTTTCGCGTGGTATCATTTATGTTTTGCAATTCTTTATTTTTGTTTGCAAAAAGCAAAATTATTTTCCTCAATACTTTAATTTTTGTTTGCAAAACTTTATTCTCCTTTGCAAAACTTTATTTTTGTGCGTATATATGTGATATTATATTGACTCCATATAGGACCACATTTACTTTACTACTCGTTGCAATAGCGATATGTTCGACTTGAAGCGGCGCTACGCAGACTGATCGGTGTTTGACATCAAAAAGTACCGCGAGGATTGGAGATCTTATTTAAATAAGCTTTCGAAGCGCTCTCGTATGGAGTCAATATAATATCACATATATACGCAAAAAAATAAAGTTTTGCAAAGGAAAATAAAGTTTTGCAAACAAAAATTAAAGTATTGAGGAAAATAATTTTGCTTTTTGCAAACAAAAAATAAAGAATTGCAAAAAATAAAATGATACCGCGCGAAAGCAATGATTTTGCAATACATATTTTCCATGGTCATATCTACAATTTTTATTTGCAACACTGCTTTTATTTTGCGCGTCAGTCTAGTTTGAGCTTGCGCTGCAGTTTTTTCCTGTGCGCTTCATTTTTTTTCTGCGCGTCTCGCTTTGTGGGCGCTGTTTTGACGTGGGGGTGGAGTCAAGGGGCAGGGGCGTGTACAACATGCCTCCCTGGAAGTGACGTCATCGGCTCGAGACGCAGCTCACTGATCCAGGTACTGTCATGATGAGCAGATCCATGCGAGTGGATCGCTTCCTTTTATTCACTAGCATTAAAAACATGCATGGTTTCGTTTTTTTAACTTTATTAACAAATGTATATGTGTATTAGCAGCATTTGCTCAAGTTAAAGAAGTTGTTTCCATGCACATCTGTTGTTTATTTTCTCTCGATGTGCACTCTTTTACTGGCATAAAGTTGGCTTGACGGTTGGACGTTAGATATTCGCAAAAATCTAGGGACCGTCTCTAAAGTTACATGCGAAACTACTATACACTTCTCTAACGTCAATAGCATGCAAGGAGAATGACTAACAGTCATGAAAACAACTGTTAATTGTTCATCCAGGTGTCAACTATAATGCACACCTTTTATATTTTTTGATAATTATTAAAATAAACTGTAAAATCATATGTAAAATATTGCTACTTTTCATTACACTTTTCATTAAAATGCACTTTAGAGGATGAATTTAACAATAACCCTATAATACATAAATACTAGAATTATAAATGAATAATTCGCTAGTTTCGCTTCTGAATTTGTAAATGAAAACACTAATTTAACAAAGAACGTTAATTAGGTAAGCAATACCACGCCCAATTAAAAGGGGAAATAAGCATAACAATAAATATAAAAATATAGACCTATTTTATATAATATTTATTATCAATTATTATATACGGTTAGCCTATATGAATAAATGAATGATGCATTTATATAGCGTTTTATAATGTATTGTGTTGTACACCCAATTCGCTGTACGATCATGTGGGGGTTCTCTCCTCAACCACCAGCAGTGTGCAGCATCCACTTGGATATATTATATATATATAATGATAAAAATAATAAAAGCCTTATATGCACATATATTACATAAAAACACACGATCAACGGACTGTGGGATGGATAAAAATATTTGATCAATCTCTGAGTAATCGCAGGTTTGCTATGGTCACGCGGGTTTGTTTATGCATTAAACTCGTGGGCAAATTAAACCAAAAAGATTCAAGCTTCATTTTTTTTTATCTTACAATGACAGTCATTTATTAATTTATGCCAGGAGTTATGTAAATGAAAAAACGAAGTCGAGATCGATATAAAAACTTGAGTCGTAGACCTCTTTAATGATGTACGTTATAGTTTTTTGAAGTGAATTGCATAATTTTTACATTAAAACTATTGACACATTCTATAGCTAGTAACTCTGAACTAATGTGAACAAAGAACGCTTCTGTGCGCTGGCGTCCTCCCACAGGTTAGATCTTATAAACAAACACTGTTAATCACACCATGCAGTTAACCAAATGAAACAATAAAACCCATTTAATGCTATAAAAGTGTGTGACTGGCATAAAGTTGGCTTGACGTTGGACGTTTTCGATATTCGCAAATCTAGGGACCGTCTCTAAAGTTACATGCGAAACTACTATACACTTCTCTAACGTCAATAGCATGCAAGGAGAATGACTAACAGTCATGAAAACAACTCAGGTGTCAACTATAATGCACACCTTTTTATTTTGTATTTTTTGATAATTATTAAAATAAACTGTAAATCAAATGTAAAATATTGCTACTTTTTCATTACCGAATGGGCTCAAATTTAAAAATATGCCATAATTTGAAGCTCAATAGCATTTGAACAGAATGACTCACTTTCATAAAACATACTATAAAGTGTTCATCTAGGTGTCAACTATAATGCACACCATTCATATTTTTCATAATTATTCAAATAAACTGTAAATCATATGTAAAATATTGCTACTTTTCATCACCGAATGCACTTAAATACAAATTTAAAGCTCAATAGCATTTGAACAGAATGACTCACTTTCATAAAACATACTGTAAAGTGTTCATATTCGTGTCAACTATAATGCACACCGTTCATATTTTTTCATAATTATTCAAATAAACTGTAAATCATATGTAAAATATTGCTATTTTTTCATTTGAGCTTTTGAGCTTTTAAATTAGTGTTTACGTCTATTTGGTAATGAAAAGTAGCAATATTTTACATATGATTTACAGTTTATTTTAATAATTATCAAAAAAAATATATAAAAGGTGTGCATTATAGTTGACACCTGGATGAACAGTTAACAGTTGTTTTCATGACTGTTAGTCATTCTCATTGCATGCTATTGGACGTTAGAGAAGGGTATCGTAGTTTCGCATGTAACTTTAGAGACGGTCCCTAGATTTGCGAATATCGAACCAGTTAACCACGTCAAGCAAACACTTTATGCCAGTAAAAACAGTGCACATCGAGAGAAATAAACAACAGATGTGCATGGTAACAACTTCTTTAACTTGAGCAAACGCTGCTAATACACATATACATTTGTTAATAAAGTTAATAAAACGAAACCATGCATGTTTTTAATGCTAGTGAATAAAAGGAAGCGATCCACTCGCATGCATCTGCTCATCATGACAGTACCATGGATCAGTGAGCTGCGTCTCGGGCCGATGACGTCACTTCCAGGGAGGCATGTTGTACACGCCCCTGCCCCTTGACTCCACCCCCGTCGTCAAAACAGCGTCACAAAGCGAGACGCGCAGAAAAAATGAAGCGCACAGGAAAAACTGCAGCGCAAGCTCAAACTAGACTGACACGCAAAATAAAACTCAGTGTTGCAAATAAAATTGTAGATATGACCATGGAAAATATGTATTGCAAAATCATTGCTTTCGCGTGGTATCATTTATGTTTTGCAATTCTTTATTTTTTTTTTGCAAAAAAGCAAATTTATTTTTTCCTCAATACTTTAAATTTTTGTTTGCAAAACTTTATTCTCCTTTGCAAAACTTTATTTTTGTGCGTATATATGTGATATTATATTGACTCCATACTCTCGCTGTAATGATACAAAGGCGCGCGCCCTCATGCACACCCAGCAGTGTAACTGGCAGCAATGTTACAATGAACGACAGTGCTTATAAAAAAAAAGACTATAGGTTACAAATTACTCATTTAATTTTTGTTAAGTTCAAATATTTTCGTTAGACAAATTCAGAATTATTGTTGATAATAAATCGGCTTTAAATGCTTTTGTTACCTACCTGTTTTTATTTGTTTTATTTTGTTTATATTCATGAAGACACGCCTAAAACTAACACTATTAAAGTTAGTTTTAATTATTTAGATTTTAATTCGTTTAGATTGTAAGAAAATAATTGGTTCATTGATTTCGGTTAGGATGAGAAAAGTAGCCTAATTCTCTCAAATTAAATCCCAAAGAGAGCAATTGGCTCTGAATTGCATCTAAAAATGTTCCACTCACATATAATGGTTTTGCTTATAATTTGAATCTGTTGATTGGTTTTATTTGAGACACATTTAATTTCATTAGAAAACAAAATAATGGAAAACAAAAAGTGGCATTAGTCTAAATATGTTTTTCTAAATTTTGAACAGTACATCATTGTTTTATGATTTACAACCATAAGATCTTTAAGATTTAGCTTGAAATGTGCTAATGAGCAACAGGTTCTGCACAAATTCTTTAAAGTTACCTTTACCATTTTCAAGCCCCATTTCCACTGTTTAATGCTTTCTTCTTAACCTCCTGAGACCCAGAGAGCCAATTACACTTTCATTGTGCTGTTTTCAATATGGCACCAGCTGGTCTCTCCACCGAGGCCCTGTGAGTTTTGTTAAAGTTTACCAGGTTGTGGCAGCTCCATGACCTGTGGCACCTCTCCATCTCCATTCATTACCTTAATTAATCATCAATAGGCCTGCAGTTTGGGTCAATCTGTGGTTCCCTCCTACACTTTCTCATGCAACATGTGATGCCCTCATATTCAGCCAATGAGTGACCTATAATGAGGGGAATGGAGATGGTTTTTATAATATTCATTTGACGCTTCTCATTGAGTGTGTCTGCAAGCACAGTGCAAGCTTGAAAGGACCAGATGCTCTCATTTCATTTTTGCCCCCAAAGAGCAATGCATACATGACTTCCCCTATTATATCTTAAGCATTCATTACAGACGTACCTCAACAGTTGCAGCAGAAAGCACAACGCCTCCTCCTTGTCCCCCTCAGCCCTAAATAATGACTTGATCTCTGTCTTTTTACTCACCAATAATGGGCTGAGTGTCAGTTTGCATAGTGCATGCATGGGGATTGTAAGGAATGGAGAGAGAGAAAAAAGGGAAGGAAGGTCAAGAAGACCTTGACCTTTCCGGGGGAAGTCATGGCCTAATGGTTAGAGAGTTTAACTCCTAACCCTAAGGTTGTGGGTTCGAGTCTCGGGCCAGCAATACCACGACTGAGGTGCCCTTGATCAAGGCACCGAACCCCCAGCTGCTCCCCAGGGGCTGCAGCATAAATGGCTGCCCACTGCTCTGGGTGTGTGTTCATGGTGTGTGTGTTCACTGCTGTGTGTGTGCACTTTGGATGGGTTAAATGCAGTGCAAGAATTCTGAGTATGGGTCACCATAATTGGCTGTAAATCATGTCACTTTGTCACTTTTGAAATATCGGTGCATGTATTGCTGATAAAAGGTGTTTTCACAAAACTTCTGCTGTTCATTTTATTTGTTTAGATGAAGAGACAGTGTACGTTCTCCACCACAAGTCTTTCTGGGTAATATATCTTCCAATGTGTTTGTTTGAATGAATAGGTTTTTACTGCATTTTTATAATCTCTTTTACAATTAAAATGAACATGTACAGTGCATGTAAGCTTTTAATAGCTTTTAGCAATTTAATGTTTAATGGTCCCTTAATCTCTCTCACACATTTTTAACAATGATGATTAAACCATTAGTGATGTGGTCTGTATAACCATTCAAAGCATATTCATATCAATTACGTCACATTATTAAGAGCCATTCTCTGTAGCAAGACCACTAATTTAGTCACTTGGACTCAACTGACATAAAATGGGTGGAAATACAAAGACCACCGATACCCCCAAACACCCCTATTAAGGTGAAACATGAAGTTGTTTCATAATTTCAAAACAAGTGTCCATAATCCAGATGGATTTACCAGTCTAAATTTGTTAAATAAATTTAAATCTTTTTCATATTTTATTTGATTTCACTATATGCTCATGTTGCATGTTTAAATAGCAAATTTGCATATTTATCCTACGCAAACGTATTTTTCTCTTAATTCATTGGCGTTCATTGGATCATAATGTGATCACCTCTGTGTAAATGTCCTTAATTCTGATATTTACACCACTTGTACAAGTCTTTTAATTGTATCTCTTTATTATAGACTGTTCTGTTTTATAATAGCATAGATTACTTTTTTCAGGTCTATGCACACACAAAAATAAGAAATCTAAGATCTTCCTAGAATGAAAAAATAGTCTAATCCTGCTCTGTTAATCTGAGAATAAAAGACTTTAGAACATGCAAAATAACATTAGATGTACTTAGTTATTGTTCCTTATTATTATTTTTTTCAAGCAGCATTGCAGGAAATTCCCTGAAAATCCTATTGAACACACATTTTAATTTCATTTTTGTATTTTACTCTTGTAGAAGGCAGAGTAAATAATCCAATGGGATTAGGCCTTTTTCCCCTTCTTTTTAAATACTTTCATTTTAGGCTCTTTTGAAATCATCTAACACTGTTGCTTTCTATGTAACAGAATGAGCAGAGATGATTGACACAAGCAATTACAACCAAACTATACGACATATCTGGACATCAGAAACAGGCCTCCTGGTAGTCACATTTTAACATAATGTGTATATGTATATCTACATATATACAATAACTAGAGGATAAATTGAAGAAATTAGACATTTGTTGCTTTCCAGATGTTCTTGTAATCCAGCTGAAGATTTAAGAGGTGTAATAGGAGTCATTGATTAACAATTATTCTAATATACTTATTGTGAATAAAATCCTGCTCTAAATCCTTCCTAATAATCCTTCTTACAGCATCACGTGTATTACTTATATGTGAAGGGTTTACATAAAGGGGGGGGGGGATCACATGGTATACCCTCTCTCACAATATTCTCATAAAAACAAAAAATAATATATATATATAAAAAAATGATGAGATATTTAAAAATACACACATTGTGTTAAGCAACCTTATGTATTAAGGCTGATGTAAAGTTATGAGATTCTTCAAGCTCCTTTAATTGTTAATTATGAACTAAGGGTCAAATAAGACAATTAGACAAAAGAGACAAATTGCAACAATCAAAAATCATCTTCATTGCAATGCAATCATATCTCACAGAATAATAAGGTGAACTATAGTTAATACATTTTTCATGACTGTTGAAAACCACACATTTAACCAACCTTGCTTTTCTTGCGGTTCAATTAAAAAAATAAAATAAATAAAAAATCTTTATCTTTTAAAAGCTTCATCAAGATGCATTAACTTCTGGAAGTGTTCCAGAAAGTTGTATGTTAAAACTTTAGAAAAATAAACTATAACACTTAAAAAATATTCAACTTGGATTATTTTCTTGATTATAGAATAATTTTTTAAGTGTACCATGATATGATTTTTCAGGAGTAAAAAAATCCATTTGTCCTTAGTGAAGGTAACATCCCTGAGATTTCCCATGATGCTCTGCTGCACGTTAAAACCTCATCCAGACTCTCATTTGTTATGGATGGCATTAGCCTGTTCAAATCCAATTCTCATCTACCAACATTCTACCATTTATAGATGGAATATAAAAGGATAAAAGGGCTAATGCCTTTTTGATTCATTATATAATGTTTTTCTGAGAGCAGACAAGGGAAATTATAATAATAATAATGGAATAATTTAAATAAATTTACTTTAGTTAATGTGCTCTGCGTGGGCTGGCTAATCTGAAGGAAATGTTCCATAAATCACAAAAACAGGGAGAATCCCAACTAAAAGCATATCCTCTCTGACTCTCACCACCAATCACTGTAGTTCATTTGGACAAGATTAGAGCAAAAATAAATGAGTAAAATAAAAAAAAATGCACATTATCTGTCCTACTACCAAAATGCACTGACAACCTGAAACACAGAAGTTTAGCATGTGATAACGCTGAGGAAACCCACATGAAAAATAGACTGAATAAAGTCACCTCTGACCTCTAACAGTATTCTTGTGTATTTGCAACTGAGTTTAATTTATGATAAAATATGAATTTGATAAATTGCAATAAATGAGAAATAGTATAAATTAAAATTAATTTAATATGCATTTGCCATAATGGATAGATTTTTGCACAAACCCAGTTTGTTAAATTCTTCTTTAATGAAAAATGATGGTAAAATCCTTAATTTTCTTTTAGTCAACATGTAAAAAACTGCACATATGCACTTTATAATTATAATTAAATTTTTGGCAATCATCATTTTCTGACTTTCATATATATTTCACAAAAATATGTAGAAATGAATCTATCTGCTAAAATATCATGGTCGTATCCCTTTCCACACTTTTGTATGCCAATGCATGTTGCTATCAGTGCATAGAACTCATTTCAGGGACAATCTGGTATTTATGAAACAGATACAGTGGTCTGTCCACTTTAACATCTCTTACAA
Source organism: Cyprinus carpio (assembly GCF_018340385.1). NCBI lineage: Eukaryota > Metazoa > Chordata > Actinopteri > Cypriniformes > Cyprinidae > Cyprinus > Cyprinus carpio. The sequence continues at coordinate 9,011,462 of NC_056588.1, read as the reverse complement.
TGTTATGCTTTACAACAAGAAAGAAAACAATGCTTTTGGTATTATTGGTATTAGCCATAGATTCAATGGAATTAGCAACAGATTTGATGGCCTGTCCACTTTGACATCTCTTTCCATACCAATTCCATGCTTAAAAAAAAAAAAAAAAACTGCTTTGGTATTAGCAATAAAATTATGAGGATTAGCTGTTCTTTGTTCTAAAACGAAAGGACAGTGATAAAGGGGATGATTACTCTCACTGTGTAAAATCCCCTTCGCATGCATCAGGAAGCCAGCCGGCAGAGCTAAGATCAGCACTAAAGCATGTGATCTCAATTTTAATCAGAAGTATAACAAAAACATATTTCTGCTTTATCATTGTAAGCCTTAAATAAAGTGTCCTTAACATAAGCATGCCACTGTGTTACAGTGCTTTTTTTAATATTAAAAGAGCGACAGGAGATGAGCTTTTACTGGAAAAGCTGTTCGAATCAGATTTGAATGAAAATGCATTCAGAGCTTGTTAAAGTCAGTAAATAATAAATTACATCAAGCAGCTCAAGTAGTACTCAAGCCCTAAATCTTACAGCTCTCTCTCAAAGTCTCCCTTCTTTTGTTCAGCTCTGTTTGCCACCATGTCGTCATTAACCCTGATTGAGCTCCGAACAGGAACCGTTTAATATCCGGATAACCTGGTCATTTCATTGTTTTGTCCTAACAGGGCATTATTACAGTAATGAGAGCGAAATCAAATCATTTAATGCGTTATGTAGGTTGGCTCTCAGCAAGCCAGCCAAATCACTCTTCACATTTGCTTTTAATTTAAGCAATCCAGTAGAAGACTCATTAGTGGGTGAGAAGATTAACTCATAAAGATGTCTGCCTCCTGATGTCTTTCCTGTGACAATTTAATCCGTGTTAACTTGGATTTCTGGCCTGCAATGAGATAACCCATAAAATTAAGTGATATTTCGTCAATAAGATAGTCTTTATCATCGTCATTAAATGATATTTAAACATTGCTTACATTTCAATGACATTTCTAATGCATGCAGTGAAAGAATCTGCTGAAGCACAGGCCTTTAGTCTATCAAATGCTAATGCTTGTTATATATTTAACTGTACAAAAATATGAAGAATAATTTCCATAGTGACTTTAGAATTTAGATTCAAGCATTCTTTGAACAAAATGGACACACATCATAAATCACTGGTGTGTCCTTTGACTGTATATTTTGAGTTTGCTCACACACATACAGTACAGTGGCCCCAAAAACGGTTTGGCTATACTTATATTGCATGAATGTTATTGCATCAGTTAACAAAATATCAATTCAAGCGGCATTAGAGCAAGTTATTATAAATGCATAGATATTAATACAATGCAACAACATTTTGGCTAACATTTTTTACCTAACATGCTAAATATGCTTTTTTTTATCATAAATACAGTAAAACATTATTGTGAAATGTTATAACAATTTAAAATAACCTTTCTATTTAAATATACCTTAAAATCTATATATTTTTTACCTTAATGTCTAATTTAATAGTTTAAAATGTGATGGCCAATCTTTCAGTAGAATGAAGTCTTCAGAAATCATATGCTGATTTGATTCTCAAGAAACATTTGTTATTATCAATGTTGAAAACAGTTGTGCTGCTTAATATTTTTGTAGAAATTGTGATACATTTTTCTTCAGGATTCTCATATAAATAAAAAAATTTTTTAATAAACAATGTACAGTAAAATTATTTACTTTCACTTATGATCAATTTAATATTTTTACTTTCAGTTATGACATTTTTTAATGCACCCCTAAAAAAAAAAAAAAAAAAAAAAAAAAAAAAAAAATTATTTGGCTGTTCCAGGTTAAAAACTTGATCAATTTAAATGCACCCATGACAAATAACAAATTATAATAAAAGAAATAAAAAAAACCCCGGAGGGGAGACAGACGGGTCTCTAATAAAAATAAACCCTGCCAAACCCTGCAGACCGCCCTACGACATGCATGCAGTCTGCTGCACCAGTGTAACTACTGCTGTCGCCTGGAAACCACTATAGTCCTGCTCATGTGTGAGTGGATTGTCGATATGCGATTTAATGTCTTTAGGCTCATTTATATAGCCATAGTTGTAAAGCTTTGGTTGTAACATGGCCCATGATGTGTCTGGGCGCATAATTATAGGACACACCATAAACAAGATACATACCATCACAACAGTGAGTTCAGGTTTTGAGTTACGGTGATGACATATTAACAGTATATTTGTGAAATAACAGCATCTTTAATATTTAAAACACAAATATCTGTTATGCAAGCAAATCAAAAAAATAATAATCAATATTAAATAAACCTCAATAAAATCAACCAACAAAACATCAAATATAATATTTAAAACACAAATATCTGTTATGCATGTAAACAATCATCCTATTACCTTAACAAATTTAAAACGGAATATATATATATATATATATATATATATATGTGTATATATATATATATATAATATATATATACACATAATACAGTGCTGTCAAACGATTAATCACTAAAACAACTATTTGTTTTTATTATGTGTGTGTATTATATATATATAGCTCATATATTTGAAAATATTTACGTGTATTTACATAATCATTTGAACATATTTTCCCGTACTGCATGTGTGATATTTATAGTAATTTGCAATAATAATTTCCAAAAATTAAAACTAAAAAGACTAAACAGAATAATATATATAATTAGATTTCAGTATTTAATTTGCAATAATAATTTCCAATGATTAAGACTCAACTGGGTATATAGAACAATGTTTACTAATGTCATGTTTTCTCCCAGTTTAAGGTTTTCTCCCACTTTTTCTGAAAAGGTTCATTTGGCCTTAATTTTGCTATAATTTTACATTTGTTTATATGTGACCACACAAGTTTAACCCTTTTAATATACAAATTACTTTTAAAAAAACGAATTTAATAAGTTTGTTTTTTGTTTGAAATGTGAAGGATAAGCAGTGTCTTAAGTTTCACTTAATTTGTGTTTGTTTACCACAAACTTTTGATTTCTAAATGAGGGGACGGGATAATTCATTTGTCATCCATTGTGAATCAGTGTTTGCATTTTTTAAAACCGATTTTCTTCTTATTTTCCTTTTCCTCCTTTTTTTCAATCTGTTCTTAGCCTCATTTGGCCTAATCCTGCCTCCGCAGAGGGTGGGGTGGCTGCAGCGGGTGAGTGGATGGTGGTTGGTGGTAAAGCAGGGTGAGAGGGACTCAGGGATGGGGACAGGCGCTCTCCAGTGCTTATGGTGGATTATGGGTAATGGCACTTAACTGAGAAAATGAGCTGAATGTATACTACATGGCCTCATAAATATGGGTTGTGGTTGGTTTAAATGCAAGGATTCACTTGCAACTCACCTATTATTATTTTTCTCTGCGTACTTTATGTAAAATGGTCAGAAGTTGTTGAAGTTTAATGCCATGTTTTCTATTCAAATATTATTCATTTTAAAATCGTCATCACTCCAAGCCTCTTCCTTTTATATTCATTGCTATTTTCCTCATATATTTTGTTCTTAAAAGGCACCTTAAGTGAATTTTGAGGCCCTAGAACTTCACTCCAAAGGTAAATGTAGTTATCTTGTCATTCTTGAAGAAAAGATGCTTTTATATATATATATATATATATATATATATATATATATATATATATATATATATACTGTATATATATTATTTAGATAGTCTTTAGGGCTTACAGTATGAGGATGAGGCAGATGGGATGGAAAGGGAAGCCTGTGCACTCATGGGGCTTCACCTCTGTATCCCTGTGACAGATTGGAGCCAGACTGGGAGACATTCTGACAAGGGCTAGGAACTTGCAAGGCTGTCCCACTCCTCAAGGTTAGTTTTTGAATGTTAACACTTGACATCTGCCACTCAGCACCAAACGCCACAGGTCTTAGGGCACTTCATCAAACGTCATGTTCTCCTAATTAATGGAGTTATTGTAATTTTTTTAAATTCCTTATGTTTCTTGTATCTCGCAACCCTTAGACAGGTGAATTTACATTAGGAAATATATTATCTATTTATATCAATATAAATGTAAAAATATATTTCTTAACCCCTCCACATGACAATTAAATGCTTACATTGTAACCTAACAGTTAAAGACAGATTACTTTCTGCCATTAACCTGGTGGATGTTGAATTATAAATCCCATCATCATTGTTGTGAGAAAAATACTTGCAGATACAGTATAAGTTGGTAATCCATGTGCAAGATTGCTCTTTCCTTTCCCCTCCACCCAGATAGGAACCATATGCCTCATAACATTTGTGATTATTTTTAAGATGGACATAAAAAAGGATAATAGTCACTCCACTCTTTTAATAATCCCTTCATCCGATTTAATATCGCAACTATTATTCAAATCAAAGGCAGATTTTGTTTTCATTGTTCTTTTATAATACTCTTATGATTTCTAGTGATCACTTTCAGAAAAGTCCTTTGCCAGTTAAAGCTAAACCGCTTGTCATCTTCCATTGAGGACAGGGGTGCGTTGAGTCAAATTTCAAAGTTCAGCATTTCCAAATTTCTAATATGGCGAAAGTGTACACGTGTTATTTCAATCTACATCTGTTTCTACATCTTTAGTTCATCTGATCTTGTGTTGCAAAATTTAAAGCCATACCAAAAGTTTGTTCGCTTTCAGTTTGTGCCTGTAAAATATGAGTTTACTATCTGATCCATGAGAAGCGGACAGGATTTATTTCATTTGAATAATGCAGCTGGCACCACTAAGGTCATGGGTTTGATTTCCTGGGAACATGGTAAAATGTGTATAACTTTGCATAAATACACTGTTCAAAGATTAGAGTTCTATAAGATTTTAAAAGTTTTTAAACAAAGAAATGTAAAGAAATGTATTTGATCAAAAATTATAGTAAAACAAAAATACTGTGAAATAGTGTTTCAATGTACAATAAATGTTTTCTATTTTTTGTTTTAAATGCAATTTATTCCTGTGATGCAAAGGTGAATTTTCAGCATTCATTACTCCAGTCTGCAATATCACGTGATCTAATAACATTCTAATATGCTGATTTGATGGTTAAGAAACATTTCTTATTATTACCGATTTTGAAAAAGTTTTGCTTCTTAATATTTTTGTGGAAAGTGTAATGCATATTTTTTTCAGGATTCTTTGATGAATAGAAAGTTCAAAAGAACAGCATTTACTTGAAATAGAAATCTTTTGTAACATTATAAATTTCTTTACTGACACATTTGAACAATATAATATGTCTTTGCTGAATAAAAGATTTAATTTATTAAAAAAATATATATCTTACTGACCCCAAACTTTTGTGCAATGGTGTATGAATGAAAGATTTATCATCACTTGGATACAGATGTAAGGATACAATGTGTAAGGAATAATGTGCAGTCAGTGAAAACAGAAATAATATTGATTTGAGTCGATATCATTCTCTTATGTGACACAAGAGAGAACACAGAAATCATTTGACTGGGTCATTGATTAATTATATAGTTTTGAGGTCATCCAATGAAAATATCCAGCTGCAGAATTCCACAACTGAGCAATCAGAATGAAGCATTCCAGAGCACTTTAAAAATCAAAGTCATACAATTGATGAGACTAGACCAGCTGAGACACAGAGGCTTTTTATTGGCGCATTTAGGTAAAGAGTGCATTGGCTCTTTTTCTCCATGGTGCGGCACAGTGACGGTTGGTTGTCTGGACAGTTCAATGTGTCACTGATCACAGCCTCATAATGAGGCCCCATCTTTTAACTGACCTGATTCCTTCTAATTAGCACACTTTAAGTAAATTGGGAGAAAAAAAAGAGAAAGAAATAAAGAGCGAGAAAGGAGTGAGGGGGAAAGGGAAGGAGTGGGAGAAAGAAAAATCAGGGTCTAATAGGTTAAGTGAGTCAGACAGGCATGTTATGGCGTGTGAATAGTGTCTTTGTTAGCTTAACTAACTGAACAAGACACACAAAGGTCATTAGTGAACTGGCTTACACAAACCCAGCACTCAACCAGTGGTTAGACACATCCTATTTCCCACTGTTAACTTTTATATTTTCCCTTCAACTGTCTGATCTTCTTGCTTTTCCTCCCCCAAAATGTTCTGAATTTATGCTGAATTTAAAAAAACATGTCTATAAAAAATAAAAAACAGTTTTGGTGTAACAACCAACAAGTGGCATTGATGTAACTAAACTACATTTATTTTTATATTATACAAAAAAAAAAAACAAAAAAAATATGCTTATTCCTACAAATAGCTGTTTATATTGTATGTGTAGCTTTCATCCAAAAGTGATGTGTACACTATCATTCAAATTTTTGGGGTCAGAAGCTAAATTTAGGGAAATTAATACTTTTTATAAGCAATGATGTATTAAGTGACATAAAACATTTGTTACAAAAGATATCTATTTCTAATAAATTTTGCTTTTTTGGGACTTTTCTATTCATCAGAAAAGCCTGAAAAAGGCACAGTTTCCTTAAAAAAATATTTAGCAGAACAACTGCTCAAATAATTGCTGAAGGATCATGTGACACTGAAGACTGGAGTAATGATGCAAAATTCGCAGCTTTGTGAGAAATAAATGACATTTTAAATAAAATAGAAAAGTATTATTTTAAACTGTGATAATATTTCACAGTAGTACTGTTTTGCTGTATTTTTACTGAATATATGCATGCTTGAGGAGCATAAGAGATTTCAAAAACATTTAAAAATCTTTCTGACCTCAGGCGTTTGATCGGTGGTCAAGCCTCAGTTTTATGTCCTTTTTGTTAGTAGCTTGTAGCTAATAACTTTACAAAAAGGTGGTTTAATTGTAATTAAACACTTTTGAATTATTATTAGCTTGTAGCCAAAGTAAGGTGCTGTCCTAAAAGGGGCAGTAAAATACAAAGGTGTCAAAATCTCTATTTCAGCTCTTATTTGGTTAATATTAATATTTGCAGAAAGAAACTTTCCATTATTGGATGAGTGCTTTGATTATATCAGGGTCACAAAGCTTTGCTTATCATGTGTGACTCAAGAAGACCGAAGCTGCATGTGCAGCTTTAGTGAAAGTGGACACTTAAGCAATGGACTAGAGGATTAAGACTCAATCACTATTCTTTGATTAACCTGTGAGTCGAATTTATCATATTTCATATTATTTTATCATATATATCATATAATCATACAATATACAAATAAATACACAAATTTGTTTTATATACATATATATATATATATTCAATTGTTATATATATGACTGAATTATCCTGGATTACCTTGAACTATCCCTTTAAATTTCCAAACTAGCATCTTGCCAGAATCTAGCTTTCTAGCTTCGTTTTGAGCACGTGGCTTATTTGCATATAAATGCATACATAATTACAAAGGAAGGCTAATAGAGGTTTATTTACAATATTTTTTAAATGCCTCCTACCCTGTGCATCCCCTAATAATCTTTAATCCTAAACTGTTAGGCATAACAGCGAGAGCAGTTACATTGTTTACGCTTTTGACAGATTTGAAACGTGTCTCGTGCTGCGTGGCGTGGCCTCACTTCAGACGTGAGATTACCACAAGACCATAAAGCTCTAAGAAGACCAAATATCCACAGACTTACAGACATCAGATACAATTAGTGGTCTTGATTTATTTACAAAACTTCAATCCCATGACTACCCATTGTTTACATCACTGAATTAGGTTAATCTACAAGGAGGGCTATTTGCATAAATGTGCATTTTTGAATAATTAGTGGGCCAGAGGCGGTGAATGGGGTGTGATTTGGAGGGGGTGACGCGTGGCCAGACTATTACTGCCCCCTTATCTAGCATAAACAATAGACCAGCTAAACAATTAAAAACAAACTCATTTGGGCCTGGTGTTTATAGGGCATTGTTAAAGATGACCCAGGACATAATCACTGTCTGGATATAGAATTATAGCAATTACTGCTATCGTTTACAATGTGCCGCCCAAACACTCAAGATTCAAATTATGAAACAGTTCCTTTCCCATCTGCCAAATTGCCTTGCCTTTAAACAATTAAAGCTTTTGTTGATTATGTTGAAGGTGTAAGGTTACATAAAAAGGTCCTGTCCACCCAAAAAATAAAAATTCTGTCATCATTTACTCACCCTCATGTCATTCCAAACCCATTTGACTTTTTTTCTGCTGTGGAACATAATATTTTGAAGAATGATGGTATAACTAAACAGTTTCGGCTTCCATTGTTGTCCATTTTCTGTTTTTGTCCATACAATGGAAGTCAGTGGGAACCAAAATTTTGGTTATCAACATTCTTCAAAATATCTTTTTGCTCAACAGAAGAAAGAAAGTCATACAGGTTTGGAACAACATGTGGGTGAGTAAATGATGACAGAATTTTCATTTTTGGGTGAACTATCCCTTTTAGTTTAGTTTACTCACCGTCATGTTGTTCCAAAGCTGCATTTCCTTCTTCTGTGGAAGACAAACTAAAAAGATACTCAGAAGTCAATGACCCTATTTGTAACTATTAACTAGCTGCTTATTAGCATACATATTACTAGCATATTGGCTGTTTATCAGTACTTATAAAGCAAATATTGATGCCTTATTCTGCATGACCATATTTTAGATCCCTTAATCCACCATTACCTACCTTACTGACTATTAATAAGCACCAAATTAGGAGTTTATTGAGGCAAAACTTGTAGTTAATAATTAGTTAATAGTGATAACTGGTCCCCAAACTGTTAATGAAACCTATAAAGTCTGCAACATTTTCTACAACTAGTCACATTGGACTTTACTAATCCACATTCTAGTAGACTGTTATCTGACATGGTTGCACACAAAAATCAAGTTTAAAGCATCAGTTTAGCTTAATTTGGAGTGTCTTCTTGTACTTATTCTCCAGAGAGGGAGAAACCCACATCAGTAGCAAAAAAAACACATTTAATACTGATTAACAGGTCATAAGGTTTTCAACACATGTCAAATACCTGCCAAATCTGTCATTCATTGATTCAAATTGAAAGAGATAGTTCTCCCAAAAATTTAAATTCTGTCATTTATTTGCTCTCATGTCGTTCCTCGCTTTCTTTTTTCTGTCGAATTCTTTTATTTTTTATTTTTTGTCCATACAAATGAAGTCAATAATGTTCAGTGATGTTTAAATGTCTTTTGTGTTCCACAGGAGAAAGAAAGTTATAATTTCTATGTGAAACAAAATTGATACATTTTAAAAAAGGATAATCATTTCATTAGACCATGCCTGAAACTTGCAGCGTTTGGTATTCATAACACTGGACTTTTTTTCACCCAGAAAACTGGACTTAGGCTATTGAAGATCCAATGAAAATAAACATCAGTCGCAGACAAATGAATGTAAGGATAGTGAAGCAACAAAAGGCAACCCAATTTCAAAAACAGAGAAAATGAATTGCCAGAGGAGCTAAGAATGCAAAAACCTAATCTCAACATAAATTATTTACCATTCGAGGATGAACACTTCTGTGATTACAGTTCATGGCATTAATGTGGCATACGTTCGAGAAAAAAAAAACAATCAACAGCTTACAGAATATTACCCATCAAAACGCAAATCGTTGCCCTCAGTAAGTTCGAAATTTTGTGCACAAATGCTGTTAAGCCTGTTCTCCTCTAATGCAGCAAAATGATTATCTGGCTGCTCTCCCTTTGCATGTTTGAAAGCAGTCGACTGGACATCTGCATCGGTTTTTCATTATTATAAAAGATTATATAGGGTTGGGATGAGGGCATTTCATTTTGCTTACAATTAATATACGCTTTATTTTGCCCTGGTTTGGGACAAATAGGATGCTGGGTTACAGCTTTGCTGTTTCAGGATGACGGTGCAGCTTTCTTCCTACTGAATTTCTTAGACTACTAAGTGATCCACGTGCATGGCGTATTTGTGGAACATTAAACAAGTTGTCTAGAGAGATCATCCAGTGTTGTTGAAAAGCAATGAGTGCCAGAGTGACGGGAAGTTGTTGAGCACTGATTGGTCAGATTGAGTTTAAGTAGCTGTGTGTCATGTTCTTGATGATTACAAATCAGCTGGGCTCTTAATAGATTGGGTGGAACATCTGGGAATCTAAGAGCCCAGATGTTTGCACAACAAACGCATAAGACCTCCGACCCTGGAGCACAGACACTACCTAAGAATCGAGGATTTGGATTCAGATTTGAACATCTGCCCAATGTTGTAAAGTGACAACAAGCATCCTTTGAGATATCTTGTTCTTCTAAAGCCATTCAAGGAAAATTTGAAGGTTCTGTTGTCATTTTCTTTCATGTTTACACTGAAAAAAATCACACAAATAATTAAGAAACTGCAAAAAACACATTGAATTGTTTTTTTCACAGTGCAATGAAAGCATTTGTCTTTTTTTTTACCTAGATTAATTTATAAAATCTAATATTTCCCCCTATATTAAATGTGAAATCTGTATGAAATCCCATTGCTTAATAGCCATTCTGCTGATAGCTATAGTTGGGTGGGTGATGAGTGCGCGCGCGCGGGGCTGCTGCTATTCCCAGCGGCGGATCCTGCTCAGAATTAGGACACGTGGCATGTCTGTTAGTCAAACAACCTCCATGCATGTGCCGCGCGCCACGGCCAGAGAAAATTAGAGCAAAGAGCGATTTATTGATGTTACGCTCTTTAAGAGATTAATAATCTTGGCGGTGGAGAATCGGCTGGAAATCTTCTCTTGAAAATAATGAGCGGAGAATCATTTACTGATTAGTTTAATCCAGGATTATCCTATCTGATGACACCGTGAAACCCAGCCTTGTAATCTGGCCCTTAAAATGACATAATTTATTTCCTTACTTTACAGCAAGTGTGTTGTTCGCTTCAGTTACTTAGCACTATGATTTCTGTATGGATTTGTTTATTCGTCTGTTTCCGTTGAACTGTGTTTGATCTGCCTAAAAACAAAACTAAAAACCATAAGATATTGAAATGTTTTCAGAAATATTTAATAATATTATTTAACAAAATAAATAATAAATTTATTTTTTAAACTGCAACCTGTTGGCCAGCATTTAATAAAAATAATTAAATAAATAATAAATTTATTTTGTTTACAGGGCTATTTATGGAGTTTTAAACTGCAACCTGTTGGCCAGCATTGTGGAGTATTAAGGAATCAGAATAATTCATGGCAAAATTAAATATAATTAATATTTTTAAAAAGGGTTTGCTTTTGAAATGCGACAACAGAGTGAGGAAATTATGTTATGTTCACAATAACGCAATTTCACAATGTATCTATTTATGTGAAATAATGGCAAAAAAAGGTTCCGCACATTTTTTTTTTTATTTTGTTGATCGATTTAAGAAATAATAATATGAAATTATTCGTTCATTAACATATGTGTTCGTAATTCGTTCCAAGTTCCAATACAAAATAATAATAATAATAATAACAATAATTATTATTATTGTTGTTATTGTTGTTGTAATAAAAATAGCCAAAGATTATTCTTCAGCGTGACCAATGATCTCTCCCTCCTTCTTCTCCCGTATTGTTATTGTTGTTGTATAATAAAAATAGCCAAAGATTATTCTTCAGCGTGACCAATGATCTCTCCCTCCTTCTTCTCCCGTATGATCACATTTAGGCCTAGTTTTAGTTATGTTACATTAGGCTACAGTTATGAGGATTATGTGGAGCAGCTCTCTTAACTGCCACTTAAAAAGCTGGAGGTCGTCCTGGTGGAAACGGGCCCTTAAAGCAGATTTTACAGAGTCGAGCTCTTTATATGACAGATTAATATTATAAACGAATTTAATGGGGCAACGAGTCCTAAAATGTATAGACAACGTGCTGGGTTATAAAGACTCCTATGACTCAAATCCCCTCATAACATACTGCAACACGATTAAACAGACTGGCTGAGATGTTGCCCGTTTACCCTGTTATTGAAACACCTGGGATGTCCAAACACCTGGGATGTCCTACCATACTGCTTCATCAATGACTACTATACTGCTTAGGTAGGAACAGTTATGTCGACCCTGACAGCATAACCGTAACCCTTGGACCTCATTACCCAAAATCTTTTCAGGGCTTCTTTTTTCCTCATTTGCTGACGTACGATCGAGGCAACTAGGTTTTTTTTCCAAATAAATCAGATTCTCTGTTATCACGTCGAGGCAACTAGGTTTTTTTTCCCAATATAAGTCCAGACAGGAAATCTTTTGGAAGGTGGGAATAGGCTAGTCTTCTAGATCTAACCAAGGAGACTCTCCAACACTTGTTTGGTGGAATTTGGTCATGTTGCATTGTCAACTTGATTAGCTGTTTTCTAATCTTGTATAATTAAATGCAAGATGGAATACGTTTTTATTGATTTAAATTTCTCAGTGTTAAAACAACATTTAAGTTTAGATGTACTAAAACAGGCTAAGTCGTAAAGTACATTATAGCTTATATTTTAATTATAATAATTACAAGTCTTATAAATAATGAATTTATTAAACGTGTTATCGTAGTAAATATAATAATAATAATAATAATAATAATAATAATTATAATAAATTGTCCAGAATAATAATAATAATTATTATTGACATGGATGGGTTTTGTGTGGACCTCTGCCTCGGTTATTCCATTCATCAACCTAAACGCGTGTTCTTTAATGCCGTTGTTGCTCTTTTGCATTATATCCTCCTGACTACCAGAAGAAAAAAAAGTTGTATTATATATTTTTTTCATGTCATTACATTGTTTAGAGCATAAGAAAAAAATAGAAAAAAAAAATAACATTTGTGAAAAATTATATTTTATTGATATGTTATGCCCTCTGTAGAGGACACCAGGAGAAGTTTTGTTTTTAAAAATAAATAAAAAGACATGAATCGGCCTAGACATGAAAAGGCAAAAACTGTTGTTATTGAACGAGCGGTGACGAAAGCGGAGTAATCAGAGTAACATGCAGAGTGCATTTTTAAGGCAGTGAAATAATTTCTTCAAATAGCAAAAACTGCAATTTGAGTATTTTTTACTTTTACAATTCAATTAATATAGTCCAGTGCAAGTTTGGCATTTTTTATGATTTAAATGAATAGTTATGGTTATAGAATTCAGAAGAGAAAGTTCTTATTTTTTATTTTATTACAGAAAATATATATTTTTTCTCACTAGTAGGCTAATAGCCTAATTATTAGTAGCCTATTAGTAGCCTAATTCCGGCGTTATATTTAAAATTAGATTACGGTTATCGAATGATAAAGAAATATCACGAAACGTTAGATTTAGTTATTCACTAAAATTTTTAATATTGATCTCGTTCTGGTTTCTTGTTTCTAATTAATTTATATTCTGACTCCAAATGAAACGTCACAGGCTTTTAAACATTTTCAATAACCCACAACGCGTTACAGTCTGCGCATATGAGTGAAATCTTCCATCTAAAGGGAAAATAAAATACTTAGGACCAGTTCAGATAGGGGAGGAAAATCCTTATCGGTTTAAAGGGAAAATTGGTGGCAATTAATCCTTTGTGATTGAAAAAGGGAAACGCCTCTTCATGGTAGATGTATCTGACGCTGAATCTGATTGGACAGTGCGACGATCTGCTGGATTGAACAGATGGATAAATGGTCCCGCCAGACCCCTTAAACGTCCCACCAACCTGACCTCCTCAGAGAGAAAGTGAATTTAACACACTGACACCATGACGGGAAGAGAAGAGGCTACAGACGAAAAACCTAAGGTTAAACTGTATCCCTCATTTGGAATCGACAAATCACGTCTTAATGGATCTGGATTTAGGTCCAAAGGGTTCGCAATCACAGATCTGCTCGGTCTGGAGTCCGAACTTCAGCCGCATCAGTCCGGTCCTGGCGCGGAGGCCAATGGAGAGGGGCAGTGCGCGGCGGTCGGAGGATTTGCTTTCCCGGGAGGCTCTTTGCCGCTCGGCTTGGGTTTTCTCTGCAGTTTGGCGGCACAACAACCTCCTGGTGCCCCGTGTTTTCTCCCGAGCCACATCCCACTCCTGCAGTCACGGACAGAGAGTCACTTCATGCAGAATCTAGAACAGCAACGGGACGCCTATTCCGGTACAAATCACTTTATTTGTTTGTTGAATCAGCCAAAGAGCTGTTCACTGAAGTTGGTGCTGAAACTGACCCTGAAACTGACCTTTTTTATTTGCAATGGAAAATGTTTTTTCATTAACGAATAATTTTATGATTTATAATTTGAAGGAATCAGAAATAATAATATGAATAAACAGTGCCAATCTTCAGTTACCTTAAAAATATCTACTTGACATAATCTTTAAAAAAGATTTGTTGGTTTTAAACTATATAGTCAGGTTAAGTCATATTAAATGTTTTTAATTTGAATTTGATTTGAATTTTTAAAAACTGATAACTTAAAGAACATTTTAGTAACTTTTTTATATTATTATATTTTTCATATTTTTTTTATTTATTTAATAATTTGATGAATTGTATTTGCCTCCCCTTTCCCCAACATGTGAAATTATATTATAATCTGTCAAGGGATTTTATTTTTTATTGACAGAAAAAAAAAAATGTTTTTCATTACAGATGATGATTGTCTTTCCGGGGATTGCAATGATGGGAAAAACTCAGGGAACTCACAAAAGAGGAAGAAGCGAAGACACAGGTATTTCATGAAATTAAATATTACATTAAATGTTTATTGTGCAAACTTCTGGTGATTCATTTTATGAACCACACATCTCGTTTTGATTTTCAGGACAGTTTTCACCTCGCATCAGCTTGAGGAGCTGGAGAAAGCCTTCCATGAAGCGCACTATCCAGATGTTTACGCAAGAGAGATGCTGGCCATGAAGACAGAGCTACCAGAGGACAGGATACAGGTAGGATGATTTTCACAGTTTTCCCCTCTCTTTTTCTTACTCGATCTTTCTCTCTTTCCAATAGCTAATGCCCAGGTTTGGTTTTGCCCAGGTATGGTTTCAGAATCGCCGTGCTAAGTGGAGGAAAAGGGAGAAGTGCTGGGGCCGCAGCAGCGTTATGGCAGAATATGGGCTGTATGGTGCCATGGTCCGTCACTCCATTCCACTTCCAGAATCCATCATCAATTCGGCCAAGAATGGCATGATGGGCTCCTGTGCTCCCTGGCTTCTAGGTGAGCCAGCAGGTGGTTTTTCTATTTAATACTCAAAGACTCAAATATGTATTTGATCACTTGAATACATAGCTGAGGTGTCTTGTGAATGTCTGTCTGCTGTTGTCCATATTTTGCACTTAAATGTGTAGAATTAAATTTACCATGAACTGGGCTTTAAACAGACCCAGGGTCTGACTTAAAAGTGTTTTGTAATCCAACTATAAATATTTGGCAAATAAGCGACAATTTTTTAATCGCATCTGCATTTTATTCTTTCAGGAATGCACAAAAAGTCTCTAGAAATCACAAAAAAAGGTCCCGGTTCACCTGAATCGACGCATTCAGATTCATATTCAGACGAACACAAGGGGAAAGACAGTGACACAACATGGTCGAGTGGAGCTAACGGAGCAGATGACTCAGAAGACATGGCAATAGATTTGTCCAGCACTTCAAAACAAGAGAGTAAAAGCACTTTGAAAAGATCACCACCTCGCACAGGAGACAGCAGTGATTCTGAAACTGAGAGTTAAATATGCAAATGAATATGGACAATATTGAAGTGCACATACAGTATAAAGAGACAAAAAGGATTATAGCTTTATACAGTGTGTCATCTTTTGACAATGGTTTTGTTTGTCGGCTTTCCTGTGTTATTATTTAATTTTTTTGTTGTTGTTTATCAAGTATTTGAATATAAGACTGTTTTATTCTAAATTATTTTATCTTTCATGTGTAAAAATGATTCATGTTAAGTGTTGAATATTATGTTTTGTTACATTCATGGGAATTATCCATAAATCCAATTTAAAATAAGTTTTAAATTATTTTTTCTTTTAAACATTTTCTTTCTTTTTCTGTCAAAAAATCAGTCACTGCTGGGTGACCACTTGTTCACCACTATTGTGAATGTCATAATACTTCCCTATATTGTAATATATGTGTCTGGGGAACAGAAAGGATTCTAAAGCACTTTACCTGCTGCGATGATGAATGTTTTGCATTGATCAATGTCATTAACAGAGCAATATAATACCAGCAAAAACAAATCCATATCATGACCAAAAAAAAAAAAAAAATGCTTTTGAATCCTGCTTTCTGTTTCTTTATTGTTTCGGCACATAGATATGAAAATATTGCCTTGACTTGAAAAAAATGACCTTGACTTGTCACAGAAGAGGAAGTTTAAGAAATTGGCTCATCACCAGTCCCAGTCTTCTTGCTGTCAAAGACATGAAAAAGGTATACAGATGTCTTCCAGTATAGATACAGCTGACCTGTTAGATGGTCTGTTAACACTTAATGTGGAAAAAATAATATTTAAGCCAAACAACAACAAGATTAAGCAGTTTGTTTCCCAGAAACTGTCAAACTACTCAACAGCTCATTCATCTTTAATACACATAAGCCTGCATGATCCATGCCCAGATATTTTTATTTTAACAACCTCAGCAAAAGCTCTGCAGATATGTTAAATGCAGCACTGCAAGAACATCACCTGCAGATCTACAAAATCATGTTCATTTTTTAATTCTATTCTAGACAGTTATTATTTAGATCTCCATGTATAAAGTCACACCTGGTCAATGGAAACTGATCAACACAGTGTTTTTTAATTTTACCATATTTTGATTCTCATTATTCATTAAAATCACTTCATTATCCAGTTGTTTAATGCAAAGGTTAAGCTCTAATACCGTAGCATAATTATCATAATTCATATTCTCTCATATATCACACAAATGTGTTTGCTTTAAAAACAACCATTCACAATTCAGCAGTTTTGGAATAATCTATAACAAATATAAACAGAAATAATTGTAAACAAAATAATATTTAAACATTATTATTATTATTAATAATATATGTATTGGCGTGTTATAAAAGTATCCACCTTATTTTGCAACCCGGAAATAAGTTATTTTCTATGAATGTGCGAGACTTCCGATTAAACAGTCGCAAGTAAATAACTGGAAGAAAACGTGAAAAACTGTATACGGTTTGCGCTACCAATGTTCATGATTACAATAATAAATTTAAATAAAATAATAACAAATACCAGTTATCAATATCAAAACCTAACAGACTATTTTTGTAGATATTGTAGATATCTCGGTTTTTTTTTTTTTTTTTTTTTTTTTGAAGAGCTAAATTGGAATTACAAACGGCCGCGTCTTCTCTAAAGTGGATAAAGTTTAGGCTAAATTTACTGTCATTTGTTAAAAGGAAGGTTTAAACAATTTGATATTTTCTATTGCTTTTTAAAGGTTATCTCAATAATATGACATTAGGGAAAGTAATTGTTCTGTTAGGGGTTTAAAGAGAATAATAGAAAAACAGATTAGCAGAGGAGAGGGGCGAAAACAGATTAAAAACACTTGAGACAAGCTCAGGACCCAGGAATTAAATTATTAAAATACTATCAACCACTGCTGATCCCAATAATCTTTCGTGCCACCTGCCCTTAACAGAATAACAATTATAGATGATGGGTCCTTTTTAAACTATTATGCACGGGGTTAGACAGGAAGATAATCCTGCCTATTGTTTCATGGCCATTAATGAAAAAAAAATTACTTATTTTAAGTCATATACCAAAGAAGTGTCACATAAACATCGGTAAGCACAGTGTGACTTATGACAGGGTGTGATTGTTTATTTTTTTCCCTCTAACAGTAGACCCTGTTACTTTTTGAATAATTTTGTAAGTGCAACATCTGATAGACAGCATTGCTGGACGACAGACCGCTGAATGTCGTGATTGACCAATCACAGTCAAGTATTCCAGACAGCCGCATAATAACTGACTAACAACGTTCCAAGTGATCTATAGAAAACATAATAATAACAACAATAGAAAACAGATAATAATAATAAAATAATAATAAAATAGCAAATAGATAATAATAATAATAACTCCAGAAAATAATAATATTAATAATAATAATAATAATCCCATTTCAACATCTGTTCTGATTATAGGATTAATTTTAACCCCACACAGGAGATTTTCAGATGATTCAGAGCCAAGCACCAGTTGTAAAAAATTAGCCATGTTTATTGTACTTTCTGTGTGGAGCGTGTGTGTGAGAGGGAGAGAGGGATTGGCAGACACCAAAGCTGTGATGTTTATGATAACGATGAAGAGAAAATATTATGTCCACTGCTAATTTGTAAGTAGCTTAGCAGTGCGGAGAGCTCCAAACATGCAGATGTGCATTTGGCACTCAGCAGTCGTTTGGCAAGCCATGTGAAATCACTGAACAAAGCTGATTTGGTTCAGCGTTTCCCTGATGAAGTTGACAAGGTTGTCTGAAGCGAGACCAGCTGGCATTTTAATGCATAACTAAAGCACATACCCTAGCCATGTTGTAATTTTCGTGGTTTGACTTCTAAAGTCTCTGTAATGTCATAGGCTACAGTATCATCTGTGCATACTCACCTCAGCTGGTAAACAATACACTAAACCTCTATAATAATAATAGTTTGTGTTTGCGTTCAATGGGGTGACAGACATATAATATATATAACTTACTGTACATTTTCTGAGTGTCCTGAATCTAAAGGCAATGAGATGCACAATGCCTGTAAAGGTCTACAACGCATTAACAGGTGAATATGTTTTGATCGTGTAGTGCTTCCATCTAGTGGCCATATGAAAGAAGGCTGCAAGCTGCAATAAATCAAATAAATCAGAGCTAAACCCATTGCTTCATATTTTGAGAATGTGTATATAATATAAAGTATAATGCATTAAATATAACACAATAAAATTCTAAATTATATGTAAATAATATAATAATATATAAACATTATATATATATATATATTTATATATATACAGTACAGACCAAAAGTTTGGAAACATTACTATTTTTAATGTTTTTGAAAGAAGTTTCTTCTGCTCATCAAGTCTGCATTTATTTGATCAAAAATACAGAAAAAACAGTAATATTGTGATATATTATTACAACTTAAAATAATAGTTTTCTATTTGAATATACTTTAAAAAAATAATTTATTCCTGTGATGCAAAGCTGAATTTTCAGCATCATTACTCCAGCCTTCAGTGTCACATGTAACATCCAGTCTATCACAATGATAATTTAGAAATCATTCTAATATTCTGATTTATTATGAGTGTTGGAAACAGTTCTGTTGTCTAATATATTTGATGAATAAAAAAAAACTTTTTATTCATCAAAGTATCCTAAAAAAGTATCACATGTTCTGAAAGTGAAAATTAAGCAGCAGAACTGTTTCAGAACTTTGATAATGAATCATCATATACAGAATCATTTCTAAAGGATCATGTGATAATGATCCTAAAAAGTCAGCTTTGCATCACAGAAAATAAATGATAATTTAAAGTATAATAAATTAAAAAACAATTATTTTAAATTGTAATAATATATCCCCCCATATTACAATTTTTTTTCTGTATTTTTCGATTGTTGAAAAAATAAATGCAGGATTGATGAGCAGAAGAAACTTCTTTCAAAAACATTAAAAATAGTAATGTTTCCAAACTTTTGGTCTTCAATTTTATTTCAATATAATATATATATATATATATATATATATATATATATATATATATATATATATATATATATATATATATAAAAGGAAACTAATATATATTATAAATAGTATATATATATATATATATATATATATATATATATATATATATATATATATATATATATAAACAATATAAATCATATATTAAATGATTTTAATGAAATTTGTTACTGAGTCTATATAATATAATATTATAATAATATAAATATAAATATGATACAATAAAAATACTTAAAAGAAAAAATGTATTCACTCTAAGGAAACAATTAACCAGTTTGAACTACCTGTATAACATGAAATTTTCTCTGAACAGACGTGATTTGAAATATATGGGCACAAAACCACACAAACAAGCAGATTATTTTCAGCAAGTAAACATGTAACACACAACAGTGAAGTGGACCCCACTGCAGATGATGCAGGCAGTAATTCTGTCTGATATGTTGTTTATTGGGATTAGCTCTAATTTGCGATTAGCACACAGAACATCTGCATCCTGCATCCCGCATCAAAAATGAATTACAGTAATCCCTCACCACACATCCACTAAACACTCTGCCTTTCCTTCCTGCTTAGAACATTTGGGGCTACATTTACATGCATTCATTTGGCAGGTGCTTTAAATCACTTAGTATTCATTGATCATTCCCTGCGAACATACACACACTTAGTGCAGGTTTTTATGGATGACTCTTCTTTGTTGCCAGGACTCCAGTGTCCAGTGACCTAATTCCATTAAAATGAGAGGTGTGCACAGCCACCTGAATTTCTTAATGAACAGAAGTGTCTGTGTGCCAAAGCATTAAATCTAATACAAAAAAAAAAAGATTTGATTGTATAATTCATAAATTATTATTTAAAGTCATAGTAATTCTGAATAAAATCTAAATCATTCTCATCCTGAACCTCACAGAACAAGCAGTCCCACACGTTGCTTTATTTTGCTGTTTGAGCACAGGCACATGACAGGTTACAAGGACTTTTATTTTGAAGTAGACTCGCCTAATGTGCGCCCTCTCATTGTTGTTCCCTTCACATCCTCGGGCGGAGAAAAGAAGTGGAGGTCTGATGGCTTTGAAAAGGATCCAGAAGGTAATATTTTTTTATTTCTAAACAGAATAAATGTCTTGAGAGTAGAATAGCATAACGATGATCCAAAAGATCTACACATGGCTGATACAGTGAACCATCTCTCGGGCCACATTACTATATAAAGTCAGAAGGTTAGAAGAATTTATTTTTCGGCCAGATGAAAAGAGCTTGATGTTGAGAACAAAGAGGACTCAAGTCTTATAGGACATCAAAAATGTTACATTATAATTGTAATGTGTATGCCACTGTATTGATTTAGATTGTCGACGGATGTTTTAAGCAGCTCTAGTTAAAAAGGTTAACCTTATTTAAATAGTAAGTATTTCATAAAACAATTCTCCATGTACAGTACAATATAATATGAAAGTCATAACTACACTGATTATATGATATATAACGTACTGTATGTATACATAATTAAAAAAAATACAAAAATAAATATATGTGTGTGTGTGTTAAATTAAAACAAAAAAATTGCTTTCGTTAATTAAAAAAAGGTTAAAATGAAATGTAAATATGAGACGAAAAACGTAAACAGAGCCTTGGAAACTAACTGAAATAAATAATTTGAAGTTAAAGTACAAAATTGACTAAAACTAGAACTGAAAAATGTCAATTAAATCTAAACAGAAATATTTAAAAACAGCAGCTAATAAAAATGACAGAAGCATGTAACAAAGTTTACTAAAAAGGTACATTTAAAATAAAAATAAATAAAGAATAAGCTATTAATAAATACTATAAAACACATTCTTTATTCTTTTTATTCTTTAACCTTGCATTTACAAGACCTGGGTTACTGCTCATGAATTTTGATAATGTATCAAAACTTGATATTAGTTTTTTTATTTTTTATTTTTTACTCTGAACTGCCAACAACATGCAAGTCTGTTTTTGAAGCATAGACATTAACATGCATGTATACTGTATTTATAGGAGCTACAGGATTTGCAACGGGATCCACCCTCGCAGTGCTCAGCTGGACCACTTGGAGAAGACTGTAAGTGTGTCTGCTAACTATGTACTCATTACTGGCCTTTAATACTTTGACAGGACAGTCTGCTCAATATATATTTTATTTGCACTTTCAGTGTTTCACTGGCAGGCGACAATAATGGGCCCAGTAAGTACACATAAGTAATTCCAGGTTAATGTTTATTTTATGAAATTAGTTATTGGCTCAGTAAAACAAAGGAATTGGCTTCTGTCATACACAAAACACTTTCTTTTTATCTCCCCCTAGAGTGATAGTCCATATCAGGGAGGGGTTTTCTTCCTCACAATCCATTTCCCGACTGATTATCCTTTTAAACCACCAAAGGTGAGTGGAGAATTACATCTGTCTTTCCCCTTCCATAAATGATTTGTCCTTAGATAACTGATACTATGTTGCTGACAGGTTGCCTTCACAACAAAAATCTACCACCCAAATATCAACAGTAATGGAAGCATCTGTTTGGACATTCTGCGCTCCCAGTGGTCACCCGCCCTCACGGTATCCAAAGGTTAGAGAACACAAATATCGTCTTTTCATCATAAACATGTCCAATTAGATTACATCTAGATCCTAATAAAGGGAATAATCCTCGATGCAAGGAGTATACAACTGAAAGAGGTAGAGCTCAGAATTATGGCTTTAAGTGACTTTATTTCATTAAATATGAGAAATATTCACGTTACTTTTATTAGCACCACTAAAATGATTCAGCTGTTTTCTGTTGCTGTTTTTCAGTTTTATTATCCATATGCTCCCTCCTTTGTGACCCGAATCCAGATGACCCTTTAGTTCCAGATATTGCACACATCTACAAATCGGACAAAGATAAGTAAGTGAGCTTTGTTAAGTGCGAGTTTATTTGTAAAATGGCTATATCTGTATGCATGGGTGCCATTTAGCTCTTGGGGGGAGATAGAAAGGTGGGGGTAGAAGTATCAAACCAATGTCCTACCTTATTGCACGTCATCAAAGCAGTCAATAATAACAGCACAGTCAAGAATAACTTAAAGAAATCTAACTTTCTGTCATCTGTTACTGGAAATGAAATTACTGGTTGATATGATAAGTTTACACATGTTTTTGGTCTGTGAACTGGATCTCTCTCTGAGCATGCTCTGTCTTGGTCAGTCCCCTTTCCAGAATTAAATCAATGACAGTGCTCTAGCGTTAATGCACATATATTTTCACATAGATTTTTGTCCTGTCCATTGCTATGGTTATCACTATGTCAGTCATTGTTATTTCAAGAGTGCATAATATGCGGATGCCATTCCCGAAACTTTGCAGCGTGCATGTGGCTGAAAAACAAAAATTGCATACAAATCCTCAATGGATTATATTCTAGAAAGCGTGCAAAGAGCGCTCCTTTATAATTGTTAAAAGCAATTCATTGTGATCTCACAATGTTCCATTAAATTCAATGAAGCTTTCTAAACTGCACGATGAACTGAACTGAACAAAAACATCAGCGTTTTCAGTGGTGAGTGAACTCTGACCAGCTGAAACGCCTCTGATTGGCCGTTGCATTTAAGAAATCAGCAGAAATGCCTGTGATTGGCCAACTGCTTAATGTTGCAAAAACACGTTTTAAATAGAAATTGAGATGTTTTCCAGAGTGCAAACACAATTACACACTGGATTGCCAGACCTTCAATTGAGGGTGCTTTTGCTTTTGTTTCATTCCGTTTTCACCCTCTAAAACCCCCGTAGAACTGGGCCTGGGCTTAGTTAACTGCTTCAAATTGCAGCGGGGCTGACACTGAATGCTTCATCAAGAGTGCTATTCTTTTGAATGAAGATGTCTGTTCTTGTCTTTTAGGTATAACAGACTGGCAAGGGAATGGACTCAGAAGTATGCGATGTAACTGGATGGCAAGATTTGGAAATGGTTGCACATGGACACTATTACTGCAAACGACTCTGCAATGCACCTGTACAGAGACGAGACGTTTATCAACAGACGAACATACCCAACACAAACACATATAAAGACATATAAAATCTTTGTTCAGGAGGCCGAGTCACTTGTCCCTGTTCACAGAGGCATCCTGGAACAAACTGTCAGTTAACACGTAACAAAAAATATTGTTTTATTTTCCAATGAATTAGTTACATTTTAGTAATTTTATTGTATAGAAATAAATACAATACTGGATCATTTTTATTGTTTTTGCATTAAAGGTGTTATTATAAAATATGTCTCACTGCAGCTGTTTTATGATGACTCAGGGATGAAACTATACACCAGGTGTGACCAGTCCTGCTTCTGGAGGGTCCTGCAGAGTTCAGCTCCAACCCCAATTAAACACACCTGAACCTGCTATTTTAGGTCTTACTAGACATACTAGAAACTTCCAGGAAGGTGCAAGTTGGAGCTAAACTCTACAGGACATTGGCTCTTCTCCAGGACTGAGTTTGGACAACCTTGCTAAACACATTCTGCTCACATTTTATGTTGAGTCGTAGCTTTGTGCCACTAGATGGCAATGTTTATACGTTTTGTCCCCACCATGTAGCTCTCATGCAATGACGCTTTATGCGTTTTTTTTTTAAAGGTTTTGTGTTTCAAAAAATTAATCCACCTAAGTTCTTTTTGACATTTAAAGTAAATTACGTTTTCTTAATAAAATATTTTATTTTATGAAAGGTATAGGTTCATGTTCATTTTGGGGGATAAAAACATTTCTACAAAAGGGTTAATTTGATGACTAAAAACTTTTACATTTAAGTAAAATTTAAAGTAAATTACGTTTTCTTAGGGTTTGCTCCATTTAATCAGAATAAAATATTTTATTTTATGAAAGGTATAGGTTTTGTTTGTCTAATTTTCTGCTTTTCTCATTTTATTGAAATGTGTACACACACACACACACAAAAACAAAAACAAAAACACAAATATATATATATATATATATATATATATATATATATATATATATATATATAAGGTTTTATTGTTACATGACAACAAAATGGAATTCCTATGTTAGGCCACACTGCAAACGTTTATTGGAGATTTTTTGTAATTAAAATTGAAATTGTAATAAAACATTATGGCATACTACTTAACTAGTCCCAACGTTTATTTTAATTATGCTTTCTTTTCTAGAGTTACACTGCCTAGACATTTTTAAGTCAAAAAGATTTTTAACAAATACATGCATAGGCCTATGCTACATATAAATAATATATATAATTCAGTAATTAAAAACATGTACATCAAAGAATCATAGAAAATGTGCATGAAAGTCATTTTGTAAGAATTGCATTGTAATATTTTTTCAAATAACTTAAAAAATATCGTCATTTCATAATGTTCTAATTTGCGCGCGTGCAGGGGAAACTGACTGTAGGCGCGCGAACTGGATTTGATGATGAGAAAGTTTTGGGAGGAGAGTGGGCGGTGATCCTGACACGTGAATGCTCCCATAGGAGCATAATCCATCCATGCATCCATGTCCTCCAACTATAGTGTGTTCTGGTCTTGGAGCCAGACGAAAAGTGGAGGGGAGAGGAATCTAGGGGCAGATTCATTTTCTCGGGGGCAGTAAGTGGCCAGAGGGGCTTTAAGGGACTTCAAAGGCAGGACTGGAAAAACTTGCCTGGAAATCGGAATGTTTTACTCCTAATGTTGACTTGCCGTTTGCCTCTTCCACATATAAACCCCGTTTAGTAAGTTTGTAGCACTTTAAAGCGCAATGGCCGAGCCGCTGAGTTTCATGCATCATGATCAGGGCTCCAGCAGCGAGCGGAGCGACGACTCACCGTCTGCCGTCTCTGAGGATGACTCTAGCGGCCACTGCGGCCACATCTCCCCGCCTGACCCAGACTGGACCGAGGAAAGGTTTCGAGTTGACCGCAAGAAACTAGAAACTATGTTACTGGGTATGTTAACTTCTTAAACACTTTCAAAAAAGAACTGGGAAGACAATTTGATGTCTTGAAAAAACTTTTAGCTAACCTTGCAGTGTTGCTTGGCGTCGAGAAGCATAAACAGTTCTGTCTAAAAATAACACAATGTTTCCTCGAAGTCCCATCTTGAAGGAGAAGTGCTGAGGACACTGATTGTTGTGTAGGACATGAAAACCAGCATTGGGATGTTTTATTGATTAATTTAGTAGCCAAATACGACCGACAATAACATGAACTAGCAACAATATCTGGGTAACTTTGCACTTGAACTATTTATACGCTTAGGTTTTTTCATGGACTATGTAAATGGAATATTTAAGCTTCTTATGTTCATTTAGTACAAATAGTACAACATGGTTAAGAAATAAGTTCAGTCATTTATTATTGTAGTGTCATAAAATTTTTACATGAATACTTGCCAAATTCCAATCATTTCAATGCATTCAGTAGCATCATGAAAAAATGTCAGATGTAAGTTATAAATATGAGATCAATATTACTCATCCATCAAGGGCACCACTGTCACAGTTACACAAATACTGGTTTCACTAAACTGGTGAGAAGATCTCATAGACACAATGGTTTTTATACATTCACCCTTATGTGGTTCCAAAAAAAAATCTGAAAAAAAATACAAAAAAAAAAATACATTTTGAAGAACTAGTTAGCTTTGGTTACCATTAACTTCCACTGAATGGACAAAACAAAACACTGAGACATTTCTCAAAATATGTTCTTTTATGTTCCACTTAAAAAGCCATACAGGTATGGAATGACATGAGTCTGAATAAATGATGACTTTTAATTTTCATTTGAACTATCCTACATAAAAACGTATGTATGTAGTTTTTGAAGAAATCATATTTCATCATGTTTTACTATATTTGAAAGAATATTTTCAAATATTTGGGTCACACGTTATAACCAAACCTATGCATTCATAAAAAAAACACAGAATTTTGAAGTTATACCAGTGAGGAGCTCTCATAGACACAGTGTTTTCTTTTATACTAGGATAATGATATTTACTATTCTGACTGTAAACTGAACTTCACACAAACCATTTGACATTATTATGTTTGAAGTCAAATATAATTTGGCTGATGTATCAGCAATTCAAATCATGAGGACCACTTCACAAGTCAGTTTTCACCATGATTAGCTAGATTTGTGAGGACATTTTCACAAATTCGTCTCTCACAAGTACAGCCAAACCTGTACACAAACAAACATTTTTCAAGCAACATCATCTGGTTAAAGCTCATAATTCAACACTTGCCTCATATTTTATCATATTTTACAGTCACTCTGTCAGCAGTGGACAGTTTATTTCACTGCAGAATAATGTTCAGTTCGTTTTGTTTTTCTTTTGTTGTAACTTCAGCAGAGTAGAATTTTAAACAAGTTTAACTATTACAAGTTGAGGTCAGTGGTAGAAAGTTATGGATGTTGACTCCATAAGTGGTATATATATATATATATATATATATATATATATATATACATACTATATATATTACTGTTATATATACCACACATACTGTTATGTATTATTCAGCAGCAAATACTCACCAAGGAATGCACATACATATATGTGCATTCCTTGGTGAGTATTTTGCTGAATTAATAAATAATAACAGTGTTTGAATTTTTTGATAAACTATTCCTCACAAAAGACGTTTATGTCTGTAGCAACTTAAAATGTCCTCACAAAAATTTTCACCATATTTCTTTATATATTTTTGATATCACTATATTTTTGATATCTACTACATTCTTGTATTTTTTATTTTATTTTTTTGCATTTTATGACTATATGGATTGTAAAAAGTGGAAAAACTGAGACCCTCAGTCCCGTTCCACCACCTTTATGTCTTCATGTGTGTGATTGCATGAGTAAATGCTTCCTTGATATTTGGACCCTCAGGTCAAAGGTCAGTTCAGCGCAAGAAAGCTTAAGAGCAGCAGGATAACATCCATAGCCAGGCTACCACATTTTCAAGACTGTCGACAACATCTTTCACATCGCACACACTCATATGCTTACTCTACAATCATTGTCGTAGTTATGTGTGCGTTTTTTCCCACACCTATGATTCAGTGACTCGTAACCATCTCTTTGCTCCGGATGATGTGCAACATCTGGAGGTGTTTTGAATGGCTGTTGTTTTGATTGGTCGGATGCAGCAGTAGGCGTGATCATAAATCCAGCGACGTGTGTTTTTGTGTGAAGGTTTATTGTGTGGCACAATTTTTCTCCCCTTTTCCAGGAAATGGGAGAGAGAGTGAGTGAAACAGGATAGAGAGAGTTACAATTAAAATAATTTTTCTTAAAAATAACATTGAAGAACGTGGCGAGGGAGAGACAGAAGGGAGACCCACTCTTGTGCTTTTCCCCTTTGGCCAGTTTATGACTATATCAGCTCATTTTTATAGACTTATTCAGAAAGACTAATAGAGAAAAATGGATCATCTATGATTTATGTTCAAGTAAGGGAATCTGAGCGGCTATAGGGTTTAATCGGAAAGCACCAAAGTTCTTTTATGTGGAAATAATCACTTAAACAAGTGACTGTTTGGAGGGAAAAGTATGCAAACACACTTTAATAATGCATTGTCTCTCTTTCTCTCTCTCACTAACTTTTATAGGAATAGTTTGTATATTAGGATTCAGTTTTTTCTTTACCCCAATGGCGTTACATCAGATGTCTGGTTTTGATTAAAAACCGAGGAATGTGTGCTGGCCTGACCTTATATTCCGTGTGATAAGGAATTCAAAAAAGAATGTAGTGTTTGTTTAGCGGAGTTTATTCCGGCACTTTATGGAAATCATATGTCCTCCCAGTGGCTTTTTGAACCAAATGTGTGTTTTTTAGGTTTTTCTTTGTCGCAGCAGGATGTGAAACTACATATTTAATATCTAAATGTCAGTACATCTCACACCTGCTAATTGAAGGAATAGTTCACCCAAAAAAATGAAAATGTACTCACCTTCAGGCCATCCAAGATATAAAAGAGTTTGTTTCTTTACAGATTTGGAGAAATTTTGCATCATTTGCTCACTGATGGATCCTCTGCAGTGAATGGGTGTCGTCAGACTTAAAGTCCAAACAGCCGATAAAAACATCAATAATCATCACGACTCCAGTTCACCATTTAACATCTTGTGAAGTGAAAAGCTGCATATTTATAAGAAACAAGTCCATTATTAAGACGTTTTTGACTTCAAACCTTTGATTCCGGCTAAAATACAAGCCCTCTAAACATAATTTTTCTTTCTGCAGTGAAAAAGTTGTCTTGTCTGAATCAGGAGAGAAATATGCACAAATCAAGCATAGTTTACAAGCGGAAACTATTCGAAACGAATATGTCTGTGGATTTTGATGTGAGAGGACTACACGGATGAACTTTTTCCACTGAAGAAAGCATTATTATGGATTATAGACAAGTATTTCGGCCAGATGCGATATTTTAAAGTTAAAATGCCTTGATGGATTTGTTTTTTAAACACACGATTGATGGACTAGATTACTTGTAGATTATTGTGAAGTTTTTATCAGATATTTGAACTCTCATTCTGACGGCACCCATTCACTGCAGAGGATACACTGGTGATAAATTTCTCCAGATCTGTTCCAATTAAGGAAACAAACTCCTCTACATCTTGGATGGCCTGCGGGTGAGTAAATTTTCAATCTAATCCTGGCGTTTGTGTGTGAATGTGTGTGTAGGTCAGATTTGTTACCACCAAAATTGTACTGTGTATATAATTAATTTGCTTGTGCGTGCAGTGTGTTTTCTGAGATGTGGGTTTTATTTATTAAATCTAATTTAGTCTGGGAGCATGTTCACCGCATCATTCTTAACATGCTGCATGTGCCTGGATTGGTGAGCAAAGCAACAGGAAGTACGATGTGTTTTGGGAATGTGCTCATGGCTCAGCGCACTGTTGTCAGGGAAACACAGGACTGTTGCCTTGGATTTAGATTTTTTTATATGCATAAATGTGCAGTTCGAATATTAAAGGCACACATGCATCGTAATTTAGACATTTAAGCAATAAATCAATATAACTGATGTGTAATTATGAATTATTAATCACACTTTGTAGTATTAGAATGAATTTTGTAGTAGTATTGTCTTGGTAACAAGAGTTTTATGGATTGACAGATGCAACATGCTGATTTTTCTTTCTTTTTTTCAACTGGAAGGCCATTTTTTGCTAGTGCAAAAAATTCACTGCCAAAATTGGTGCAGTTTTCATATAACCTGTCAGACAGGGGTAAAGTTCCTTATCGTCATGGAGAGATGAGATGTCCACATTATTTAATTCACATTACAGACAAATCCTTTTCACTCAGTACCTTTGGAGAGGTCTTGAATGCGTTTTCAGCACATCTGTAATTTATAATCCCAAATAGTTCTGCAGTTCATATTGCCTGATTATTGCCCTATTTTCCATCATATGTTGAATAGTTTAGCAGACTTCTGTCTTTTAGTGGTACACATAGTTTCTGAAAAGCATTCGGCTCTGCAGATGTTTGAGTTTACTTTCATACAGACATTTCATACAGCATGCTTTCAGAAGTTGCAAAGGAAAGGGTTACAGAAGATTGTACAACCAGTCTGCTATAGATGTGTCAGTGGCATGTCTGCGTAATCTTGAGTTATGACATGGCATATAAACTGTCTGAGAAGATAAAAGCTCTGAATCTTTTGCACAAGTGGCTGAGTACTTTCGTTTGGGCATTGACAGGGTCATTCTTATATGTGATTTATGTTTCCTGTGATAAGTGGTTGATGTAATCAATCAGCTTTCACTCCACACTCTCATGCACAACTGTTCAAAAGTTTGGGTTGATCAGTAAGATTTTTGAAAGAAATCTCTTATGCTCACCAAAGCTGCATTTATTTGTTCAAAAATACAGTAAATAATATTATTACACTTTAAAATAACTGATTTCTATTTTCTATTTTAAAATGTAATTTATTTCAGTGATAGCAAAGCTGAATTTTCAGCAGCCATTACTTTTTTAGTGTCACATGACACTTCAGAAATCATTCTAATGCTGATTTGTTGCCGAAGGAATTTATTGACTTATATTTTTAATCAATGTTAAAAACAGTTGTATTTTTGTGGAAGCCATAATATTTTTTTTATGCAGCATTTATTTAAATTAAAATTCTTTTGTAAAATTTTAAATGTCTTTACAGTCACTTTTGATCAAATGAATGTGTCCTTGCTGAGTAAAATTAATTTCTGCCAAAGATAACATCTTACTGACCCCAAACTTTTGAACTGTAGTGTAGGTTGTGACGCCACTCGGAACAGATGGCTTCAAATCTTAATAGTTAAGAATTAGATTTGAATCCAGATGCTGATCATGGGTCAGTTTCTCTGATGTCTTGCCCACTCTCAGAGATCTGGAGTTGAAGGGAAGTTCCAGAATTATCCAGATGAAATGCACTCAAATTATACACTTTTGTTCTTACACTCGCTTATTCATCACATTCCTAGTTTACAGGAGCTGTGCTATAATCAAACACTTCTCTGGAGTTTTTCTGACACACTTCCTAAATAGAGCACAGGAAAGGCCTGAAATCAACACACACACTCTGCATTTAACATTCTGTCTGGTCTGAGGCTTGCTATTTCATATTTATATGTACATGTTTTCTATTGGATGTTCGCCTGTTGTTTCTGTGAGTATGAGAAAGAAAGAGTATCAGGAGTATTTTAAAGTAACATTTTTAAAGTTAACATGGAATCATAAGCATTTATGTTCTGGTCTGTGAGTAGTGAAGACAGGTTTAGTTTAGAAGTGTTAATCTGTTGCATGCTGTACTCATTACAGATACTGCAGGGATACGATATCATCCAAACATCCCACAAAACTGTTGATTCAATTTACAGCATCTGATAGGAGAGATGTGAAGTGAGCTTTCACTGATTTCACAACGTCTTCCTCTGTCCTCACTTCACCCAAAATCAGACTTTTTTGAGCTAATGTGAATGGCGCTTTGTTTTAAAGTGTGATTGCTTGTGATTTAAAGTGTGAAGCGGTTTTCTGACAAAAATGAGTGAAGTAGAAACAAAATCATATAAATACATAACAATTTAACCTATATACATAACTCAAATTTTAATTTTAAAAAAACAAAATAATAAAAAATTTTAAAAAGCTGTATTTAGACACGTCTTAAATTTTAGTATAACAGGCAAAAATTGCAAGCGTACAAGAAAGAATTAAAAAAACATT
The DNA here is from genome assembly GCF_018340385.1 of Cyprinus carpio. Taxonomy (NCBI): domain Eukaryota; kingdom Metazoa; phylum Chordata; class Actinopteri; order Cypriniformes; family Cyprinidae; genus Cyprinus; species Cyprinus carpio. The sequence continues at coordinate 8,979,450 of NC_056588.1, read as the reverse complement.
TTTTAACACTTGATTGTGTTTGTTATCTGGAAAATAACTTATTTTAATTGTAGCTCTTCCTCTCCTTGTTTTGATCAGGAAATGTAGTGAAATTTATGGAGAGATGTGTGGATGTGCATTTTTGTGATTTTAGGGTCATTAAGACATTTAGATGACAAGATTGTCCTATTTCCAACCCTTTTATTTCCTCCCATTTTGGGGTTTGTTGTTCTCTCTATGAAATCCATATTTCAACTTTAAAGGTAAAGCAAAGTGCAGGAGAGGGTTTGGCGCTATTAGATGAGTCACCCTCTATGTAGACACATACACAAGAATGTTTCATTTTATATGATAGATAAATCTTAACCAAACATCTGGAGACCCAGCGTCCCACCAAAGCAAACAAATTCTTAGATTTTCCTGTGAACCCAATGTTTTTATCGCACCTGACTGAGAGTCTTTGAAGAGTTTTGTTTTTCAACATCACACTTTAATTACATATTACATTTTTGAGTGATCTGAAGTCTGATAATGGTTGGAAAAATGTTTTAGTTTAAATTGATTTTTTTGTAGTGTCAAAGAGCAGTTTCGACACATGCTGTACATGCATAAGCCATATGCGAGCGTCATACCCTGTGTGGGATGCTATGAGTGTGTTTATTAAGATTTATGAACTGTTTTTTTGTCATCTATAACAAACAGAGTGTGAGCTTGCATACAGCTGCTTGCGTGTGTGTAAAAGACAAGCATGTGTGTCACATATGAAATGCATTTAGTTTCAGCAGGTTATGAGAATGCTGTGTCATTCTTGTATGTGTGTGTATTGTGGTTGTCTTTGAATAACTCTTAAGAATGTGAATCTGGCATTAAAGTTTTCATATCAGACAGCAACCTTAAAATGTAACTCATTCAACTTATTGCTTAAATATCATTCAGAAAGTTGTTAATCTAAATGTCTCTCTCTTATTTCACACAGTGGCCAGTGAGGGGAGGATAAATGGAGGAGAGGATTTTTTTCAGAAGGTAAGATTTAGATTTTTTTTTTTTTTTTTTGAGTTTGGGGTCAGTAAGATTTTAAAGAAATTAATACTTTTACTAGAAAATATTTTATTTAAAGATTTTTTTAAAAATATTTTATTTAAATGTGACAGGAAAGACATTTATAAAGTTAAAATATATTTCTGTTTCATATAAATACTGTTGAACTTTCTATTCATCAAATAATCCTGAAAAAATTATCACGTTTTCACAAAAATATTAAGCAGTACAACTGCTTTCAACATCAAGAAATGTTTCCTGAGCACTAAATCAACATATTAGAATGATTTCTGAAGGATCATGTGACACTGAAGACTGGAGTATACCTCAGCTTTGCCAGAAAAAAATACATTTTAAAATATAATAGAAAATAGTTATTTTAAATTTTACTTTAATATTTTTCTGTATTTTTTATCAAATAAAAGCAGCCTTGGTGAGCATAAGGGACATCTTTCAAAAACATTTGAAAACCTTACAAAGTCTTATTAACCCTAAACCTTTGAACGGAAGGGGTAGTTTTTGATGATGTGATGTCCCACTTTACCTGTCTATACATTGTTTGGGGAGCCAGCTCTTCAAGCTTCACTGCATTATGTTTAAATGATTAGAACGCGTTTGTTGTTACCAATTTCAGCATTAGTTTCAAAACAGGATGGAAGTAGATCTTCCATCTGCGGCATCACACACTGTAAATATTTAACACACAACTCTCATCCATATTCCAGTAGCATGCTGGTGTTTCCAGCGTATATTGGTGTGTGTGTGTGTGAGTTTGCGGTGAGGCTTCTTCAAACACACAGTAGATCTGACCAAAGATGCTCGATGGAGGAGCCAGTTCAGAAGTTTGATTGATTTGGTCCAAACAATTATCCCTGCTTAGGTTTCTAATAAACAGAGATAACAAGGGCCAGTGAAATTATCAAAATATTCTTGGTTTGGCTCAGATGATTGTGGTTTTTGTATAGTCTATGAACAGCGCTTCTCTGATTGCGGTACTGATATGATCACTGGTTTCTGTCCTCACTTGCACTTTTGCTGTCTTTCTATGGTTGATCCAGAAGGCCTTTGTGGTTATTTTTTTTTTAAGCAAATGCCAGTTCTCAGGCAATTTAGACATTTTTATGCATCCGGAAACATTTTCTTGTATGCATCTATGTTAGAGATCAAATTACAGCAGACTTAATGATTCAGGTTTTCATGTATGATATATAAACAATACAGAAGCACCATTCACTGTTTAGTTGGTACATTTAATGGCTGTTTGCAGTTTATTTGGTGTGTACAGTATGTGACTTTTTTTTTTTTTTTTTTTTAGTTGAGATGAAATGGTAATGAAATTGAAGTAGTGAGAGATCTTTTCTTCTTTACTAAGTTCTCAATACAATTTGATAAATTATGAGCTGTTACGTTTGCACAGATGAATAATTTACAATAAGATCAATAACATATATTTGGAAAATGGATAAAGGTGTCTGCGCCGATAGCCTTGTGGTTAGTGCGTCGACATATAGCGCAACTGGACTCACGGGGACCCGAGTTCGATTACTGCCTCAAAGTTCTTTGCCGATCCCGCTCCACTTTCTCCACCCAACACTTTCCTGTCAGCTCTCCAGGGTCCTCTCCCATTAAAGGCATAAAAACCCCATAAATATAAGTTTATAGTTTCTGTGTCTCATCTACATTTGCCTATGTTTGTTATGTATATAGACGCTGTCGCTGTCTATATTTTGGTCTTCTGAGAATCACCCACTAGTAAACTAGTATCAAAAGTGATTTTTGATAGTGGTGACATGGGAAGCGATATCATTGGGTTTTCTGGGAGGCAGACAGTAGAGAGTAATCATTTCAGTGATTAAACGTTTTGTTGAGTTTTCCTTCCCTGCTGCGAAAGGGTTGGAATTATGACTGTTGCTCATTCTTGCTTTTCAGCCATTCTTTGTGTCTCTGTTTCCATATCTTTATGATTATTATTATTATCTTGAACATTACATGATGATTATTATCTTGAACATTATTATCGTGAAGGATTACAATTCTGCAGCCATAGTAACAGTTTCAGTGTTAAATCGATAGTTCACTCAAAAATGAAAATTTTCAAGCAGTCCTAGGTGTTTATGACTTTCTTCTTTCAGACGAATACAATTGGTATACAAAATGCCCTGGCTCTTCCAAGCTTTATAATGACATTCATTATAAACATCATCTGCTGGAACGCCACTCTCTCATGAACGTGCGTACAACAGTTAGGGGAAGCTAGAGATTATGGTTTTAAATAAGGATATTTTTCTTACACAAAATCAGTGCTTCACTTTTGGGCTTCATAATTTTGACCACCATTCACTGCCATTATAAAGCTTGGAAGAGTCAGGATGTTTTTTAATATAACTCCGATTGTATTCATCTGAAAGAAGAAAGTCAAAAACACAGATAGCTTGATGGTGAGTAAATCATGAGGTCATTTTCATTTTTGGGTGAACTATCCTTTTGATAAATGGCAAATATATGTGTAATATATTTTTTTTTAAAAGCCTCGCCAAAGCTGCATTTATTAAATAAAAAAACTGTTAAATCAGGAATATTGTGAAATAATATTACAGTTTAAAATAAATTAGTAAAAATTTAATAAAATCGATTTTTCATTTTAATATATTTTAAAAAGTAATTTATTCCTGTGATGGCAAAGCTGAATTTTCAGCAGCCATTACTCCAGTCTTCAGTGTCACATGATCTTTCTGGAATTATTAAAATATGCTGATTTGGTGCTCAAGAAAAATTTTCTTTTATTATAAATTTTATATCTTAATATTATTGTGGAACCAGTGACACACTTTTTTCAGATTTTTTTTAATGGAAAGAACAATTTATTTGAAATAGAAATGTTGTAATATTTTTTTTATCTTGAATTTTGAACGGTTATGCATATAATTCCAGTATATCTGTATTTATTCACCCTCATGTTGTCCCAACTGTATGATTTCCTTCTGTAGGACATTTTTTTTTTCTATAAAATGGAAGTCAATGGGCTCCACTGTTGTTTGGTACCCTAAGAAAAAGCAGTGCTTACAGGTTTGGAATGATGTGAGGCTGTGTGAATAATAACAGATGGATTTATTGCTTTAATTCCCATCAGGCCAAAAAGAGCCTGTCTTACAGATCAGTAAATATACTACAGTTTGTAATGGATTCATTTATTTTCAAGAGTACCTCAGCCTCCAGCCCTTTCTCCTTCCCTCATTTCGTTTCCTTCCTTTTCTCCTCCTCACACCTCTTTTCTTTGGTCGTTCTTCTGAATGCTCCTCAGCTGAATCAACAATGGAAACAGGAAGCAGATCTCTGTACACATGCTCTTGCACATCCACTCTCTCATACACATCATTGGTCAAATAGAAACACTCTGTTCTCCATCACGGTGCCCATTTTTAATGACTTAATGAAGATCAGAGTTTGTGTGACTCAAGTCACTGCCGTTTCAAACTCTCTCCCCTGTTAAAGGTGAGTGTATACATTCCTGTGACAGGATGATATTGGGTGTGAGGGGAAAAGGAAAGGAACATTTTCAAATGTATAATTAACCCAGTTTTTCTGAAATCGTCTGACCCATTTGAGAGGTATGTGCTGGTCCGTCACAAAAATAAACCGCAGACCCCAAAACTGCTGTGTGGTCTGTCAGAAATCTCCCTCAACTGCAGATTGGAGCCAAAGAAAGCAGTCGGGAGAGAAAGTGAGAGCAGGTCGGGAATAAAGACCTATAGAACGCACATCAGTGTGGCGGCACAGTGCAAACACACAGAATGGAAATGGGAACTGGCGCTCTGCCTGCACTAACTTTAAGCACCGTTCACCTTTTCATCCCATCTGAAATGTTCGGGTTTCCTTTAGGCATGTTTGATTGTGCCTTCGTTTGGTTCAAGGTCATCAGTGTTCTGACATTTTTGCACTGTTCAATAGAAACATCATATTTAACTTAACTGAGGTGTACAATTTGGCAAATATTACAGGATGACTCTTTCTACTGCTGTAGTCATAAAGTTACTTTGTTTTTAGCTTTGTTTCTAGTATCGATAGAAAGACCGATATATTTTGATGGCTTAATAGTCAGAATTGTCATGCTTAATTTGGCTCAGACTGCAGATGTGCATTTTGGGAAAGTTGTTATTGATGTTTTTGCATGTTATAACATAGAAGGAACCCCAGGGTGATTTATGCACACTGTAGACAGGGTGTATAGATTGCTGTCTTATTGTAGCTCTGCTGAACTTTGCTGTTTTCAAGTCGTAATTTCACATTTCTAAATCACAGGATGCGTCACAGCTGTGTGTATGATTTACAGTCTTAAGAAGATCTGGGGAGATTAATAAACTTGTTCCTTTAGTTTAAAAAAACATTCTCATGTTCTTTTGTCCTTGAGGGTGTCAAATCAAAATAAAAACTGAAGCCTGCTGTTGAACCACAGGTCCAAGACTAATGAAACCTGGAAAAGTATGGGCCGTAAATTTTAGAAGATCACGTGGGACTGAATGTTTCCAGTTTATGCACAAGCACGTGCAGCCTGGGGTGTAAACATGCATACTGGAGTATTTACACTGCATGACCATAACTGTCATGATCAGTCTCTGCAGCCCACGCTTTCCAAGCTTCTTTGAAGGGATAAAACTAAATGACTGCTTATTATATTCAGTCAATCTGTCAGAGAGGAGCAGGTGCAAAGCTATGCCACGTTTAATTAAAATAAATGTAATTCTAGTTAGAATTAGCACAGAGGCTGAAATTCTCCTAAATGTCATGTGGAAATCTACACTGGAGGTTTTTCTGCAGTTTCATGTTCAGATATTTTTTTTTCCTGAAAGAAATTGGGTTTGTTGCCAAAACCTCTCATGAGAACTGCTGTACAGTAAAGCCTTGCTGACCATGAAAGCCAAGAGGTTTTTCTAGGCAGGAAGATAGAAAGTGCGCCACAATATGGGCACAGAAATGTGTTTTCTATAGAGACAAAGAACTGTGTTGCCAAAGTTGCAGTTTGCTCTGAAAAAATGAATTACATGAAAGACAAAACCAAATAATAGTGAAATAATACTTTAAAAAATAGTGAAGTGCTCCACAGGAGGACTGAGCTCCAGGCAAAATCAGGGCAGAGTTTTAATAAACATTGAACCTGTGTTTTCATGTAGCTGCAAATTACCATAAGTTTCTCTTCTGTGTATTTTATATGCACACAAAACACATTACCGTTCTTGTTTTCTCTCTCTTTTCCTTCACATATGCTACTGGTTAGCATACTAGGTCTGTCAAAGACTCTCTGCCAACTGGCTGTTATATGTTTCACGGGTTTTCAAAGCAGCTGTGTGTGTGTGAGAATGAGAAAGCGGGGCATGTTTTAGCCAGAGAGATGATTCTAAGACCTCTATTGGAAAAGCCTGAACATTTCTGTCAGTGTGAATATTTTGGCATTACAGAAATGTTTGAGTTCTTGTGTGTTTGTGTTTGAGAATGACTAAACATGGATTTGCTAATATTGGCAGGAATATGCATTTTTTAATTCATATTTGTATTAACGTGCATTTGCATCCACTTATGTGAGTAATTCTTGTGTTTAAGGTCATGGATGAAACCAACACTCAGATTGCCTGGCCGTCCAAACTGAAGATTGGAGCAAAGTCCAAGAAAGGTATACACAACACACACGGACGGACAGACAGACAGACAGTAGTCACATGCCACAAACCACAAAACCATGGGCAGTCATGGCCTAATGGTTAGAGAGTTCTGATGATTGCATAAATTCTGAGTATGGGTTACCATACTTAGCCACATGTCATGTCAAACCTGCAATCTGCTAATAAGCAACTGCCCCGATGGAGAATTTGGTTGTATTCAGATAGTGTCTTGCTGTCTTTCTCAGTTTGTCTTTGTCTCACAGCTTTAAAGAGATAGTTCAGATAGATTCTGATCATTTACTCACCTTCATGTTATTCCTAATCTGTATGACCTTCATTCCTTTGTAGAACACAGATTTTTTGACAAAGGTGTCTGTTTTTTTTTTGGTTTTTTGTTTTTTTGTCCACACAGTGAAAGTCAAAGAAGTGCAATAATGATTTGGACCCCACTGGCTTTCATAATATGGACCAAAACTTTTTCAAAAATTATTTTTGTTTTATGTTCCGCAGAAGAAATGAAATACAGGTTTTGAAAGACACAAGGGTGAGTAAATGATGGCAAAATATTTTTTAGTGATCTGTTCCTTTACTAGTTTCGATAGGTACACAACATTTCCCATTTAGGAACTGATCAAAGACTGTTGATCAAAAATAAACTACCAGCTACCAAAATATTCAGCAGCACAACTGCTTTTAACATTGATAATAAGAAGAAATGGTTCTTGAACATCAAATCAGTATATTAGAATAATTTCTGAAAGATAATGTGACACTGAAGACTCGAGTAATGGCGGTTGAAAAATTCAGCTTTGACATCACAGGAATAAATTAAAATATATTAAAATAGAAAACAGATATTTTATTTGGTAATAATATTTCTTAATATTAATGTTTTACTCTATTTTTGATAAAATAAATGCAGCCTTGGTGAGCCTAAGACACTTCTTTCAAAAACAAAAAAAAATCTTTCAGACCCATATGTTTAAATGGTGGTGTATGTAAAACGGAAATGTTAACTAGCACCTGATTGTGTTATGGAGATTAGGTGGAGTAAGTCTGTGTGTTCTCTAATATTCTGTGGCAATAGTTCATAACAAAGTGTTGGCTTTAAAAAGCCATAGAACATAATCAGGCCCTTGAGGCTTTTTCCTAAATGATTAATGTGAGAGGACCTGGCAACATGAAATGAATCTAGTGTGGGTGAAGAGTGACATGAAATTGGATGGATTAGGACTCTCAAAAGAAGTTAATGTTCTTTGCGACCTTTTAATGTTTTTTATGAAATTAAAAGACAGAGGCCAGATTGCTTTAATTCTCCTAAGTCTCATTCAAAAAAAGACAGGCTCTTAATTTGTGCATTTCCATACAATTGATGATAAATGTTCTTTTGAGGCTAGAATTTTGTGAACCTGTTTTTGTGCTTATCTGTCTGATTGTGAATGTTTGCAAACATTTTTGTGTATGTGGCTCATTGCCACATGACAGAAAGACTCAAAGAGTAATTTGTATATTTAAAATAACATAACCCCCGTAAGATGAAGACAGTCCTATCAGTAGCCTTACAAATGAAGAGTTAGTTCACATGGTGCAGGTCACCCCATGATAAGATACCCAGCCAAATCACAATCTTTTCCCTCTCATATATTTTTTTTGATGATGTGTTCAAGATCTTTCTCTTTTTTTTTTCTCCATGTTTTTGGTATCTTCTGTAAAGTCCCCTGTTCTTCTTGTAAATAATGATCAGTGTTTGTGACTCACATGCTAAACTATATTTTACTTTCCCAGGTCTCAAACTGTTTTCTCATTTTCTCTCTATTATTTCCTTTTTTCTTTTTTCTGCCTCTGTAACAGATGTTATCAATCTGGGAGATGTCTGTTCCACTCTGTCCTGAGTCAGTAAAGCACTTTTAAATGAGGCTGTCTGTCGGACAAAAAAAGTCACTCTCAACTGGAGTGTAGAAAGACCAGACAGTTTGGTTAAGAACAGAAATAAATGACTTTACTGAAGCCATGTTCAAGTAGGATCAAGTAGGGGTCAGGAGGATTTTTATTTTAGTTTTTATTATATATATTTAATCAACACAAAAAGGGAAAGCGAATATATAATATATACCTACTCAGTCTCATCTAAATGTTAAGCACTTCAAATTAAAGACAGACATTGGTATTGATATCTTAACCTCATATATGCACACATGAACTATTACATTCCTCACAGACATGCATAGACATTCTCCATTCATAAACATGCTGGCCACAGATGCAACCCCACACACACACACACACCGACACACACACATGCTGGAGTTGATGACTACCACATGGCAGGAAGAGGATAGTGTGCTGGGCTGGACAAGGAGACTCCTGCTGGTGTTACTCTAATACCTATCCTAATAACAATGTACTTTGTATGTGTGTGTCTAAGACAGTGATCCTTCCTGTTTGATTTCCCCCCTGCTCCTCTAGGCCCGATCCCAAAGTTCGTGGGAGTGTTTTAGGGGAAGTGAGACAGTCAGAGAATGTGTGTAGAGAAAAACAGAATTCCAAGAAGTTACACTACAAGAGCTATTTTTAGAGAGTAGCAGTAAATCAGTTTCTCATGATGTATGTAAGGGTTGTCTATGTGGTAAACTGACGGAGAAAAGTGTTAACTCTTGAATCCACTGGTGTTGAGAGCGCAGTTGTCGTTTAATTTATTGTGTTGAGAAGCAAATGCAATGTAAGCATCTTTATTAGTGTATGACTTTTTTCTCTTGTCTTGCACTCATCTGCTCTCTTCAACCTCCTCCTCACAGATCCACATATTAAGGTCAGCGGAAAAAGGGAAGATGTGCAAGAGGCAAAAGAGAAAATAATGTCCGTTCTCGACACAAAGGTAACTGCTAAGCTTATGATTGTCATGGAAAAATCTGATCTGTATGGGTTATCTACAAAAACCTACTTTTCTAAACCAGTATATTTTGTTTTCCAGAACAAAAATCTAAACATCTTTAAAAGCTAAATTACATAAGAGATTGGGAGAAAATGTTTATTTTTCTTACCCCACTGAGAAATGTTTTTCTTGTTTTAAGCATACATTTTTCTTGTTTTAAGAATAAATCTGGCAAAAAAGTATTCATTTCCTTTCAAAAAATCTTTCTGACCCCAAACTTTTGAATGATAATGTATTTGAATGCAATCTATTAAGAGTTAGGAACAGGATTAAAGGATTTTAATTCAGCTTAAATAGGTTTCCATGAATGCTCTGTTGTTTTTCTAAATTATGACCTTTGACACCTGCAGAGCAATCGTGTGACCCTGAAGATGGATGTATCACACAACGAGCACTCGCATGTTATTGGGAAAGGAGGGAATAACATCAAACGAGTGATGGAAGAGACTGGTTGTCACATACACTTCCCTGACTCCAACAGACACAGCCAAGGGGAGAAGAGCAATCAGGTACACACACACACACACACACACACACACACACACACGAAAATGTAACAGACCCAACCAAGACCAGCAGATCAGACATACACATTTTCACCTTAACATTTTATCATATCTATTTTGAGGATCTCCATTTTTATTTTAGTAAAAGTTCACCTTAAAATATTTTTTATGTGCTGGTGCTTTTGTTTTTTCAAAGCTGTAAGATGATGTAACTGATGATGTCATTGGTTCTTGCATGTATTGTGGACTAATCGTGATGCACTTGAGGGAAGATTTCCAGCAAATAATTACTTGCATTTTGGTCTTAAGAAATATAGTGCACAAGTCATAACATTTCATTGCCCTTTTTGGTGTTTTAATGTGCAAAATTCATGGTTTTTATGTTCTATGGATGAAAGAAATGTATACAAGTTTTAAAAGACTTGAGGGTGAATACATGACAGCATTTTTTTGTTTTTGTTTTTTTGCATGATTTATCCCTGCTATGTGAATATGTTTAGCTAATTTAACAAAAAACAGCCAACATTTACTATATAGCTGTGGCTAAACTCTAGTTGAATTATTTTATTGGCTGAGGGACATGAAGCAGTTTGTATTGGCTGGAGGATAAGAACGGTTTGGAGTATGATGCATCTGATTGGCTGTTGGATGGCTCTCAGGTTTAAATAGACTGTTGAGTGGTCTGACGAGGCGTGCAGGCAGTTTGGAATGTCAGTAGCGTATACAAGTGCACGCATGGACAAACACCGACTTCAGAGCCAAACCAGATGGACTCTCTGAACTGGGCCGAACCGGGATTAATTCTCACAGGCCGTGATTAAACGTGTGGTTGTCAGGATGAAATGATGGAAAGAAAAAAAAAACATGCAGGACCTTAATTAGGGTTTTTTTTGACTGGCGCACTGCCACACACATACTCTCATGTAATGTTTCGATGGGTAATAAATCAGGTTTCTGGATGGGACACTGTGTCTTATTTAAGCTTAACATAAAATGCTTACAGGATGAGAGAAAGGAATAAACATCTGCACATGTTATGAAGAAAGATCATGAAGTACAATCACTTCTTTGTCTCTCTATTTTTCTCTCAGGTGTCAATAGCGGGGCAGCTGACTGGTGTAGAAGCAGCCAGAGTTAAAATACGGGTGAGAATTTGTTTAAACCTGTGCATTACAGGCTCTTTATTTTTTTTATTTTTTTCATAGTTACTTGTCACTAAGTGCAGGTTTTCAAACCTTTTGTTGCCACTTTTGACATACAAAGGAGCATTTATAATGTACCAAGGATTATATTATAAAAACAATGTCTTGAATATTAATTGTTTTTTATTTGTGACTGTGCTACATCCTAATCAGTTTAAAATATTATCAGTAAAAAAATATTTTTCTACCCACCATTAGAGTATTCAATGTAAAGCCTGAAGAGAAAGTTTCAATTAAATTTGGATTATATTTTTACAGTTAATTTTATTGAGAATTTTGCCTTTAAACCCCCATATGAACAATATTAAGGCAAAAGTTACACTTATAAAATAGTGACATATTTTTACAAACCTATATTAGGCTGTTTAATCAATAACACTGACAGCCTGTCTAATTTTCTCGAGGCCCCATTAGCGCCCCCTTGCGGACCAGTTTGAAAAGTCAATCATAGATTAGGGCTGTGGCTAGAAGGGATACAACAAAAACCGGAAGCTAACAATAAATTGAATTTTCTACCTATTAGATGTGTTTTATTAACGTTTACACCTACCCCAACCCTAAACCTACCCCTTACAATAATGCAAAAATAGTAATTATTGCTGTACAGTGTGAGACAAATTATGCTATTGATGTGCGCATGCCCAGTAGTTTTTGCTGTATGCCATCTAGCCTTAACCATAGATTAGGAGCTTTATGTGCGGCACCCTAGTGGTTGAAATGTCGTCACCTTCGACCCTTGTGTTGTTTTTTTCTCAAAAGCATCATTCTTCCCCATCCTCTCTGTAGGAGCTGTTGCCATTGATGCTGATGTTTGAATGCAGTGGTTTAATGCAGCATGTGGACTGTAGCTCTCCTGTAGTTCAGCATATTTCCCACACTTACAATGTCTCCATCTCCTTCAAACCACCCTCTCGTCTCTATGGCAACACTGCCATAGTCCGTGGCAACCAGAACAATGCCAGTGGCGTTAAGGTGAGGCATGAAGTGACAGACTTATAAATTAATGTTTTGTTGTGGACTGTTTTCATTTTAGAATTTTACTTTATCTATTTTATTATAATTTTTATTAATGTAATATTATACATTATTATGCTTGTATTTCTTATTATTTTCAGTGTTGAAAACGGTTATTGTTTTCGTAGCTAGATATAATTTCTTTTGATGAATAAAAAGTTCAAAAGAACCATATTTTAATGACAATTTAAAACTCTTTGCTGTCACTTTTAGTCCGCAAGAATGTATTAAATTGATCAAAAGTATTAAAAAAAGAAAAAATCTCACTGACCTCAAACTTTTGAATGGTATTATGAAAATCATTTCAACTGAAAAAAATAATTATAAATGCTTGGTAAAAATTCCAAGATATTTTAATATGATGATCTTCATAAAATGTAAAAAATAAAACGAGAAAAACTGTTTTTTTTTTTATTTTATTTTTTTATTAAAAGTCATCTCCAAAAAGTGCATGTACTTGACCCAAAAACAATCAAAACCTCCTACTGCAGTTGCATTTATTAGCAGATATGAAAGCAGAAGTACTGAAACTAGGTCACTTCATGAAATGGAGAGATTTAGTTTTCAAGTAGAGCTGCCAGAAATTAAACCAAAAACAGCAGCCTCTACCAAGTAATGCTAGACATTACAGGAGATGGGTGACAGTTTTATTAGTGTGTGTATGTATAAGCGCACACACTGGCATCCCTGTGTGTTTTTGCAACTGCAGATCTATATCAAGTGTGTGCTAACATATTTGTGTGTGTTTCAGTGCGGTACGGCTTTGTTATTGGAGCACCTTGCTGGGTCTTTGGCCAGCTCAGTGCTGGTCAGCACACAACTGGACATCGCACCCCAGCACCACAACTTCCTTCTGGGCCGCAACGGCGCCAACGTCAAGAACATCTCCCAGAGCACTGGAGCCCACATACACTTCCCCGAGCTCAACACTCACAGCACACTCACTAGCCGCTCTTCCGTCCACATACAGGGCAGCATTGATGCCGTATGTGCGGCTAGACAGCAGCTAATGGTACAGTTTGTCTGTCTTTTTTCTATTCAGTCTTATGCTCTTTAATTTACTATCTCTCTCCATGTGGCTCATCTGTGAAACAGAACACATTACATGTTGAAAGAGATGAAACTGAGAGAGATGTTTGGATGAAAGTCATTGTAAATACAGATGATGATGCTCATGCTGGGCTGGCTGAAGACCTTGAGGCTTTAGCAGCGTGCCCGACCAGAGGGATTTCAAGACTCATGCCAGATTTATTCTTCTCCTCTGCTCTTTTTTTTTTTTTTTTTTTTCAAAACTGGAAATGCAGATTTAGCCACACTGCTTTTCAGACTATTATCTAATCTTGGAGGTCTCATAATAGGCATGTGCAAAACAACATATTTTCAAAATCAATTGGTCTGTGAATTGTAGGAGTAGCAGACTAATCAGCGTTTTTATTTTAGTATTATTTCTATACTATTATAGAATGTTATATTCAGTTTTCATTTTAATTTAAGTTTTAATTAATTTTAAATTTTATTTTTAGTAGCTGAGCTTAACAGTATTTCCTTTAGTTGCCAAGGCAACAAATCTCATTTTCATTTAAGTTTTTTAATCTAATATTTACATTTTATTTTATTGCAGCTTTATTTCGATTCATAAAAATGATTTTTAAAGGAATATTCTGATTTCAAAAGTTAAGCTTAGTCAACAGCAATTGAGCAAAAAATCTATAAATAATAAATATTATAAATAATATTAATATACCATCATATTAAACAATAATTATAATAGTCATGAATACATATAGTATATTAAATATAATAATTATAGTATATGAATATACAATAATTATAAAAAATAATAATAAAAATTAAAAAAAAACTATTGAACCCGGAACATTCCTTTAAGGAAACTTGGTATAATTAGGCTGATTTTGGGTTTATAAGATACAAAGGTGTGTTTTTTGGGATAAACTGTATATGTGTGTCTGTATATTTTAGGGCTGTCTGCCATTGGTGTTGCTGTTTGACATTAAGGAGGAGATGGAGGTGGCATCTCAGGTCATCACTACACTCATGGAGCAGCTGGACGTCTTCATCAGTATTAAACCGAAACCGAAACAACTCAGCAAGGTAATAAATACCCAGCTCTTTTGTGTGCATGTGGTACATTTAGCCTCTGTCACTGACTATATGTCTCTTTCTCAGTCTGTGATAGTAAAGAGCGTGGAAAGGAATGCTGGGAGTATGTATGAGGTACGCAGGATCCTGTTGGGGCTGGAGTCCAGCTGTGTGCCTCCTCCTATCAACCATTTGGCTGTTAACGGACATGCCCCTCCCTCCCCTCCCCTGCCTGGCTCCATTGGACTGGACTCCCTAGCTTCAGCTGGACTGAGGCTAAGCACTCTAGGTAATGTAGCTGTATATTTAGATATTTTTTTTAAATATATATTTTATGGCTTATGATGTAAAAGTAATTCCTTGATTGTGTATTCAAAGCAAGGCCTGTTATATCAATACAACATACACAGTCCTGCTTTAGCTCTGCAGTCACTATAATTACTACTGTCTGTGCTCATAGATTACAACTCATACTGCCAAACAGATCCATAATAAGCTACAGCTATATATTTGAGTATTTGTGTTTGCCTGTGTTCCACATTCACTCACACACTATTAATGTTCCTTCTGTTGTTCTCAAGACTCAAGCCTTGTTGTTCTCATGCACAAATTATGGATATTTGCAGCACAGTTACATGTCATAATAGCAATAAAAAGTTAGCAGTCGTGCTGGTAACAGTAGCTCTGTTTCAAAACCTAGCAAGCTTTTTTTTTTTTAAATTTAAGGTTAAATTATGTTTCTTTGTAATGAAACTAATTTTAGTCAAATCAAGGCTGCATCACTGCCTTTATGGATAAGACAATGGCAAAGTGCATTATTATTATTAAAGAATAAACAAATTAAAATTCTAACCAGGGTTATTAATTGTTAATTAAAACTGAAACCTAAAAAAACATTCTCGTTACTTGAAATAAACGTTAACTAAAATAAAATAAAACTTTTTGAAAACTTACAATTTCTAAATTTTGATTGGTTAGGGTTAAAATAACTCAACTAAAACTTCAATCCTAAATAAACTTATTTAACTAAAACAAAGTTAGAAACTAAAATTAATAAATAAAAATATTTAAAAATTAAAATAAAAAAAAACTGAAAAATAAAAAATAAAATTGAATTAAAAAAAATTAACAGAAAGTGTATGAATGATACTAAAATAACTCTGGGTCCAAGTAATATGCTAATATTCTTGGTTGTTGAAATTTCTTCTAAATGTCTACTAAAAAAACCTGTTGAAGTGTATACACATTGTGCACTAAAAATCTGATTGCTAATACTTTTGGTATTTACTTTGAATATTTTCTTTTCTCTCTCTTTCAACAGCTGGTCTTCTAAGGTCATCTGTCAGCTCCATTCCTAATGGTTCCCCAAACCCAAACTGTGTTCTTAATGGGCACGGCTCTGTGTTAAAGATTCAGAATGGAGCAGTGAACAACACACAGCACATTCATTCACCGTCACAGACACATTCACATGCTCCTGGTCACACAGCTTCACTTTGGGCCAGTGCACTCAGTTCATCAGCTAACACAACAGGTGAGTGTGTGCTCTTTTCAACCACACATATATTATATATATGTGTCACATAACCCTCTCTCTCTTTCTCGCTGGCTCAGGGTTTTCCACAGACCTGATGTTGCAGTCAGTGTCTCAGTCGACTCTCAGTGGTCTTCTGCTCTCTGGGGTCCAGAGTCAAGCACACGCTCACACACCGTCCCCTCCACCTGGACTCGCACCATTACACAAACCAGCCAGTGCAGAACGTCTCAATGGACATGTGAGAAACTTCATCAGAGTTACTAAACTGTATGTGTAGGCAACATTTTTAGGCATTATGGATTAAAATATGCTGCTTTTTAAGAAAAGTATTTTTTGTCCAAAATCAAGGCAACATCCATATGTGTTCTTTATGGATAATACAATGCCAAATGTTTTAATCTCATTATGTTTCCTGTTTGTGTTTCTACTGGATGTTGCAGATCGCCAGTTCTGTGTACAGTCGAATCTCCTCTGTATCACTGAACTCTGCCCACTGTGACACAACCCAGGAAGTCATTGGACACACCCAATCAGAATCAATTTCCAATAAATCTGCAGATGAAGGTATAAAACACAATTTTTTTTATACACTATATGGACAAACGTATTGGGACACCTGACCATTACACCAACAGGGACTTTAATGACATCACATTCTAAATACATAGATATTAATAATGGAGTACTGTAGGTCTCCCCTTTGCAGCTATAACAGCTTCCATTTTTCTGGGAAGCCTTTCCACAAGATTTTGGAGTGTTTCTGTGAAAATATTTTCCTATTTATCCAGCAGAGCATTTGTGAGGTCACTAGGGCACAGTTATGCACAGTCCAGACACTCCCATCACATTGTATAATAGTCCAGAATGATTTGTCACTCCACAGAACATGAGTTCAGAGGCAATGTGTTTTCATGACTTTACACTGTGTATTTGTAAATGCAGAATGTGTAATCTATCTATCTCACATTTTTTGCAACTGTAATTCACTGTGCACAGTATTGATGCATTATATTGTTATTCCACTGTTTATCTGTGTATCAGGCTCGGATACGTTTGTTGAAGTGGGCATGCCCAGAAGCCCATCTCACTCAGCCAATGGGAGTGAGCTGAAGCAGATGCTGGCCTCGTCACGGAAACGACAAACAGTGGAACTTCTGCAGAGAACCAAGAACTCACTTCTTCGGTATATTTAATCATAAAATGACCTTACATGATCATAACAATTTGGTTATGTTTATTTATTTAAGGTTACACTGCAGCAGTGAAGTGCTCATTAAAGTGCCCCAATTATGCAGTTTCTAAGGTTCCGAATATTGTTTTGGGAGTCTCCAGCAATAGGTTTACACGCATGCAAGGTCAAAAACACTTTTGTTTTCTCAAAATATGCATTTCATATCACCTCATTTTCCAGCGATTCTCAAACAATTCGTTTGAAGCAGTTCTAGGATTTAGTCTCTCTAAACCCCTCCTTTCCTACTCTGATTGGTCAGATGGCCCAGTGTGTTGTGATTGGTCTGCCGAGTACAGAGTGTGTCAGAAATGATGCGCCCATTGCCAAAGTTCCACATTTTGAACGCTCGATAGAAAATTTAAAACGTCTACTATTTATCATATTCACAAGTTGGGATTCAGTGGAGAACAAAGGAGGCATCATGCAAATGTGACATGTAGCCCTCACGGAAGTGGAATTCGAATTGCTGATGACTCGTTTAGGCTGTTCAGAGCCTATTCTCTCTTTTGGGAATAATAACTTTATCATGCACTTTCAGGTTTATGAATTTGCAGAATGCTTGCATTCACATACAGTTACATTACACACTGCATAAAAGGCAATATTCGAAATGGCATAATTGGGAAACTTTAAATTTTGTTTGTGTGTGTATGTGTGTCTGCAGTGTTGAGTGTGTGTTGGGTGATTCTGATTGTGAGAATCCAGTGGCTGACAAAAGAGCACCAGGAAGTGAGAGAGCTGCAGAAAGACGACTTGCACCACATATGCAGGTTTATATACACATATGCACACACACTGTTCTCACATACAAGTGTACACAAACTAAAACATAGTCACACTGTGTATTAATGATTTTCAGGCTTTTGACTATGAGAAAAAGAAGCTACTGGCCACTAAAGGTGAGCAAAGATTGATCTCTTAATATAACATCTGAAAGGGAAAATATACATGAAATAACATCTGAATATGATATCACTATTTAGGCTGTGGTTAAACACTTGTGCTGTTTTTGTATAGCCATGCTGAAGAAGCCGGTTGTGACAGAGATTCGGACACCCACAAATACCTGGAGCGGATTGGGCTTCTCTAAATCAATGCCAGCGGAGAGCATTAAAGAGCTGCGCAGGGCACACCATGTACCGTATAAACCCAGCATAAGCACAACTTATGAGGTACAAACTCACTAGTGCACAGTCACATGCAGCCTGAATTTTGCTCTGTTTAAATGAAGTTGCATCTAAGGATTTTGATAATGATCTCTTCAAAACTTGTTTCAATGTTGCATTTTTGTTTATATGGTTTCAGGACTCTCATCTCTCTGTCTCACACTCTGGGAGTCAGGAGGGTTTGGGTAACGACACCAAATCCGATAATTGGGGGGATTTGAATGGGAACGTTAACATCAATGGGAATGGACTGCCAGGAAATTTAGAATTTTCCCCTGCTGTCAGCAGCTCAAAGAGAATCAAGAACAAATCTTGTAAGACTAAAGAATTTGCACTCCTTCTAAACATGAAGCAAGAAATTTACTGCCTACTCACTAGTTCTGTCTTTCACTTTATCTGTGTGTTTGGGTCAGTAGGTGAGCAGTATCTCAGCAGCAGTAATTATATGGACAGTATCTCTATGTCTGGCAGCAATGGCTGCTCTCTCAGTTCATGTCTCAAAGGAACAGATCTCCCTGAGCTGTTCAGCAAACTCGGTCTCGGCAAATACACAGACATCTTTCAGCAGCAGGAGGTAATTCATTAACAACATTTGAGTAATGAATTTAGATTTGCAAATGTTTGCAATGATAAAAGCAGATTACTGTGTGCATCATCACTCAAAAAATGTCCATGAAGTGTTCATTTTTATATTAAAATGTTTTGGTAAAAAATATATGTTTAGGCAAATATTAATATTAATTGATTGTCATATTAGTACATGAAAAAATGATTAAATACTATTCATTTTTGTGTTAATTTAGTAAAAAACAGTGTGGAAAACATGCATTGATTATTTTTTAGTAGATTTTTCTACTTGCATTAGGAAATAAAGTAAGATGTTTTGCTATTTCACCTTGCAAGCACTGTAATAACAGGAAAATGTGGATTAGTGGTTTTATCTGTCTTTTTTATTATTTTTTTTTGCAATTTTTAATTTATATGTTTATGTCTGTACGTTGTTGTCTAATAGATAGATCTGCAAACATTTGTCACACTAACGGATCCAGACCTGAAGGAACTGGGAATCACAACATTTGGTGCTCGCAGGAAAATGTCACTGGCGATCTCGGGTTAGTAAACTTTGTGTTTAAATCTAAGCTACAGATCAACAGAAAAAAAAAAGATAAACCAAAATTAAGGATGTGGAAAGAATAGGATGTGAAGTGACTGCTTAGTAAAATAAGCAATTTCTTCATCATTTACTTGTGTGTGATGTGTGTTGGTGACTGTTAAAAGACGATCTGCCTATGTGGAGTGTTCCAACTAAGTAACTTATGAAGTTCCACTTGAGTTAGGATGCTGCCTTATAATACAGCTGCTTGTATGTAGGCAGAGAGGCAGCCCGTGTGTTTGCTTGACTGATTACTGATGATATTTGAATGTCTCCTCAGAGTTGAATAAGAGCAGGAGGAAGCTCTTTGATACACCCAACATTCGTTCCTCCTTCCTAGAAGGCGGGGCCAGTGGTCGTCTGTCGCGCCAGTTCCACCCAGACATGGCGAGTGTCAGTGGTCGCTGGTGAATGTGGGAACCCATGGGAATGTGGACCCCAAACCACTTCATACTGGACTCTTATTGATGCAGAAAGCCAAAAAGCGATGCAGATTGTCTCAGATCTAAAAAAAAAAAAAAAAAAATGTGGTGAGATGTTATTAAGGTTGCTTTTTGTGCATAAAATATATGGAAAGGAATTTATACATTTTTGTTAAGAGAATGTGCTGTTAATGTTTTTGTGTGTTTACTCTGGGTGAACAGGCAAAGCACAGAGTTAAAAACTAACCGTACTGCCAGCAAGAGTGCTTCAGTATTGGTGTCTAGCACTTTAATCTCTAAACTCTGCTGTTTTTGCCGGTAGGTTGTATGCAATTGTCTGTCTTTTGTAACATCGGGCTGTCCAGTAGCAAAGCCACTTATTTAGCAGGTATTTCCAGATCACAACCAGTTGATGCTTATGTTGTTTACCAGACTGTTATATTCATGTTCAGTTTAATTACTCTTTGGTTATTGTGGTATTGTCATATTTTAAATATATTTTATTTTATAGTTTCATTATGTTTTCATATTTTTTATGTTAATCTTTTTAAAAGGCATTATCAGTTTACTCTTTTGTTTTGGTTCTTTTGACATAATTTGTTTTTATTGTTTAATCTGTGGTCTGATTTGTCAGAACGTGTTATAGTCATCTCAAACAGATGTCAGCCATTCTTATGGTGTAAATGAAGTCTTTTCTGAAGGAATATGTTTGGAAATATTATCCATAAATTTTCAGTGATTTGTTTAGGAAAATCTGTTTAATCAGTATTTACATTTTACTTGTAGCACAGACATCAAATTTAAGCTGCATTAGGTACTTTTCAAGTCTAAGTGGGGTGTTTGTTGAAGTTTAATGTTGGTATGTGTAATGGAATATGTTTCCTTTGTATGTGCAAACATGTATCTGTCAGGTGTTTTTTTTTTTTTTTTTTTTTTTTTTCAGGTTTTTGTGCATAATTATGTGTGTGTGTTTGTACTTATCCTTTACTCATAGCTCAAAGCCATAAATGAAACTCAAGGGCTACTGTTGGTAAATGTATAATTTTTCAGATACAGTACTTGGTTTTGATCAGAAATTACATTTTTGTTTATCATTCTGTAAAGGTTTTTATTTTTTATTTTTTAAATGTAGTTGTTCTTTTCCAACCAGATTGTGTATATCAATAGAAGCATTCACAGTAAATCAGTGTTACATGGTCTTTAATTTGTTTACATTTATGTTAGGTTTGTAGTATATTCACGGTACTGCCTACAAAAAGGAATGTATAACGCATAGAAAGAGCTTTTTGAAACCATGCTAATCTCTTTTTATGCTTCTGCATGTTTTTTTTTTTTTTTTTGACAATTTCGAAACATTGCACAGAATGCTTGTGGTACTCTTTTATTATTGCTCAGTGATATTAATTGCTTGATTGTAGTTCCAAAGTGAAAATACCATACAATTAATGTGCAAAATACAGAATTTATAGGGATACAAAGTATAGAGGTAAAACTCCTCACCACAGTGGAACCAGTGTATATGTTGTGATCAAGATTCATGCTGTTTTCTTTGCATCTGACAAATCATGTGTGTTCATTCAGTTATTCCCACTTTTCAACTGAAATAACTTCACTGTTTTAACAGTGTCTTTTTTTTTTTTTTTTTTTTTACTGAGGGAACAACTGTGTTGTTTGGCTGTTCTAATTGTGCTACCATCGTCTTGGAGTGGAGCATTATGGGAGAAATGTTTTTGTTTTGGATGTGACACTGGCATTTGTATCACATTTAAGTCTTGGACAAAGGGAACAATGTTCATGTTTTTGCCTTGTTAGAATGTTCTGTAAATCCAAATCAGTGTCTCTTAAAATGGACAGAAGCCATTTGCTGCCTGTGATTGTATGTTGCCAGAGTATTCCTCTCTGAAAGTAACAAAAATGGAATTTAAAGCAAAAGTGAAAGAACGAAAATATTTCAAATGTTTGCCACTGATTTGTGGTTTTGTTCTAGAAAATAAAATGTTTGCAGCCCTTTCAAATTATCTTTATATTTTGCCATAAATAGACATTCAACATAAACTACAATTTCTTTAGGTACACAATCAAATCAAAGAGAGGGAGTGAAAAGGTATAAAAGTATGGCTGTTGTCTGATGAATGCAAATGAAATGAGACTAACTGGCCAAGTTGAGACTGTAAGAGCACATGTAATGTTGATGATAGCAGCAATCTACAGTGGCACAGAGAAACTGAAAAATCACTGCTTCCCGCATCTCAAAGGACAGAGACAGGCACTTCTCTTTAAATTAGACTAATAGCAAAGACATGGGTGATTATGTGTGATTTTATGGTGTGTTTTGCATGTCAATGTACATCTGCCTCTTAAATGGGGAACTGCAGGAACTGTGTGTGTGTGTGTGTGTGTGTGTGTGTGTGTGTGTGTGTGTGTGTGTGTGTGTGAGAGAGAGAGAGAGAGACCAGGGAGGGTGAAGCTGTCAGCATGATGTGAAATAGTGCAATGCAAAATAAAAGCGTGTAATTTAACAAGCAACTAAGCTTTGAACCTCAAAGCTTTACTATTTTAGAACAAGCTAATTCAATTCTGTGAGACATAAACCACCCTTAGCTATTGAAACTGAAGACTGAATATCTGATGCATGAAGGGAAAAAGCTTTTCTATTTTGTGTTGGTGTAGATTTAGTTTGAATCGTTTGTACCCAAGAACAGAAATACATGCAGCCTCTTAATGTTAAAACAGAAAATTTCTGGTAGCAAATGGACCGTAATATCTGTAAAGCGTGTTACCATCATTTTGAATTTGAACACCGTAGGGGGCGCCATTTGCTTTTCTTCCTAGATTGTTTTACTGTAGGCTACATCAATAAGAAATACAAATTTGATAAAAGCCTTGTCTAAAAAAGTGTCCTTCATAATCCATCAGTTTGTACCGTTTAACCAAAATTGTGAAGCCACCTCAAGGAAAATAGTGTGCCAGTTTTTTGAACAAATCTAAGTTAACGACTTATTCTTGTGCACTTAAATGCAGTGACTATTTTTCGCTTATGTATAGCCTATGTAAAAATTACTGATAATACACAATGTTGACAAGCATTTTTAAGACTTTAGGTGATGTGCCCAATTTTGACCCTGCCAAATTATTACCCCCCTCGATTGCCTAATCCTAACCCCACCCCTAATCCTAACCCCTCCCCCAAACCTACTTCTAAACCTACCAATACTAGGAGGGAAATAACACAACACCTGTTCACAACCTCTCACAACACCGGTAGTGAATCGATAATTCACTCATAACGCGCCACCTACTGGCGTAAATGTCTGATGGCCATACACAATGTAGAAACGAATTTTAATACAATATAATAGAAGTTGTGTTTTTTTTTAATGGAATCATTTATTCGTGGTCTGATGTAAGGGTTCACTGACTGGACGAATTCAAAAGATCCGAATCACTGAGATGAATCAATATCCCCACCCTGTTCACGCAGGGGCCGATTCGGTACCAAATAAGGACATAAACTCGACCGTTCGAAGTGACGTCAGTGAAATGGATGGTGGAATAAGGGGCAGAGGTACGGGGGGGTATGGGAGTGTGCTGAAATTGAGAATTTACGATAGTGTAGAGCGTAATCTCATTACATAAACCATCATTGAACATCACCGTCAGTTCATTCGCGTTAATCCGTTTCTCCACACAGCGGAAACACTTGTGGCGTTCGTCAGAACGAGGAAACTTAGATACATTTCTATTTTCTCAAGATGAGGACAACTACATTAATTTTATTGAGCCACTAGAATATATTAATCTTCCTTCTAGTGTATAAGCTTCTGTCCATGTATCTATGTCCGACAGTGTGGCGGTGTTGACGACGCAGTTTCCACCACAACGCCAAGAAAAAAAAGAAAGAGAGGAATAAAGGCGACAGAGCACCAGACTCAGCCTACTTGGTTTTCCAAGACGAAGCTGAAGAATTATTCCCAAAGACATCCACGCGCCTCTGCAGACATGGAGGCGGCGAGTTTGGCACACGGGGTCGCGAGCCCGGTAAACCCGCGCGAGGGCATGACCAAGAACGTGAGCCTGGAGTCGCTCCAGCTGTGCGAGAGAGACGGTAAGAAACACACAGTGAGTGACTGTAAACTTGACAGTATTATCTACGCCTGTTATCCCCTATTAACAAACCTTTTTAAGGGACCTTGTTTATTTTGAAATGTATTGAGCGCTTAAAGACTGTAGTAATATGGGGTTATACATTGCTTCAGGAAAAAAAATCGCTTGTCACATCCATGAAAAGCGGAATAGTGAGACATGGCAGGCTGCCTTTGTGTGTGCTGCTGGCTGTGGTATGATCTCTGCTGTCTGTGTGAGGCTTTCGTTTCAGCACCATGGACACTGCCCTCATGCAGTCAGCTATCTTTTCTCTTGCAATCTCCTTTAATCATCATGGGGTCGGTAAAGCTGAAACTGGTACTGTAGAAAAATAATGTAAATATAAAAATAAAATAATCATAATAATCTCAGGTGCCCTAAAGCACTTAAGGATGCTGATGTGGCGGGGGTGAGGCTTTTAGACAGTGAGAGCTATACATGTATTAATGTTCATTTTTGTATTATTTGTATATTTTAAAATACTTATATCATGCAATATATAAAAATAATTGTCAAATATATTAATATCTCCTAAACATAACTCAGAACATACTTATAGTTTGCAATATATTTGTTTTCCGATATGTTGTTTCAGATATATAAATATATATTTAGTCTTAATCATTTGTATACATTATATTCATATGCATAATATATATACATAATGCAAAAACACATTTCCTTGAATCAATAAAAAATACTTAATATAACTAAACAAAAAATATATATACATATATTATGTAATACATACATAATTGTAAAAAAAATAAATATATTATGTAATACATACATAATATATATATATATATATATAAAGGCATATATTTATGGTAACTTTTTTGATATTTTATATACATATATTATGCAATACATACATAATTGTAAAAAGATTAATATATACAAAACATATACAGTATGATAATATAAGATACTTATATATTTAAAATATATACAATATTTTGTATATATAAATGTATATTTACAATTTGTTCATACTGCAGAAGGTTAAGTCAGGTGCTTGCGCACACACACTGAGCAGGACTCATATTGGGAGGAACCTGCTTTGGCTTTTAAAGGTATACAGGCTTGATGTAGAGGCTTACATGAGGATACAGTATTTGCCTTTCACCTGATCCCTTCCACTTGTTTACATCTCATTTTGTTTGAGTGGAATTGCAAGCCTATAAATGCAAATCCATTTAACTGAAAGAATCACCTTTGTCTTTTTAATAAGCACTACAACCATCAGTGTTTCAATAGTGAGCATGTGTTTGAAAAATGTCAAAATGTGTCATCCTCTTTAAGAATGACTGGAGCAACAAACTGCAAATAAATAGGCAATTTGGCAGGCTTCAGAAGAATGCAGAGTTCCACAATGACTCACCAGGTTTTATCTTCCCTACATGAATGTATTTGAATCAGCATTAATTAGCCTGAATAGATTGCTGTGCTGGAAGCACAGTGCTTCTTATCTCTTTGAGTTACCACATTTACATTTCAGCGCTCATTTCGTTTAATTGCAACAAACCGAGGGACTGCATAATGCACTGTTTTTGAGGTACTAATTCAACTCTCTAATTAGTTGGCATGAGTGTGTTTCTCAGACATGAAGGAAAACATTCTCATTAAACATGGACCAGACTTTTCATCTGTTCAGATGTCCTAACCAGACACAGCTGTATCTGACTTTAAACACCCTTATTTAAGATCTTTACAAGAGGATGTTTTGGATATTTTTATTGAAAAACTCTGCTCTTAAAGAAGATTTGAGTTAATGTGTGCATTCATATTATGATTGAAACTGCTAGGATTGACTAATTCTAACCCATCAGCTGAGTGCTGGTGTAAATATCTAAATCAGATTAGCTAGAAACCTGAATCTGTTCCATGCAGGATGTTGAGCAACCTTGGGAATTCCTGACTGCAGCTGGTAACACATGAACAAATACATTTAGATAAATGTTGCACAAATAACATAAATGTTTAAGATGTTGAAGTGAGCCTATCTAGTAAAGTCCCAAATTTGTAATGAAGCGGTTGTAGATTTGATCCCAGTCGGAGGCAACCAGTGAACTGTAAACTGTTTCCACCATTGTGTACAGTATACGAGTATACAGATGCAGTATGAAGGCTTTATTGTATGCGATGAGTGAAATACAAGAGAATTAACAAACAATATCTCTATACAATTCACCGCTGTTTAAAAAGAAAAGAAACATCAAATTCCCAGCTAGGGAAAGACATTCGTTTTTAATTGATACTGAATTACAGACAGCACATGTTTAATTAATAGGTAGACTGGTTGTAAAATCATCCATAATTAAATGCAAATATTTCATTTTGTATGATTAAGTGCTGTAATGATTTATGTTGCTTGAGGCTTGACTTAAGTTCATTTTCCCTCCCCTAGAGAAGCTGTGGGCTCATAAACTAGAAAACAGCAGCCTGCTGTACCATAAGGCCCAGAACCCAATATAATCACTTACTTGGCAAAAGTTAATTGCAAAGTAAATGTGTCTTTATTGCAGGCAGAGAAACAGATTAAGAGAAACAGATCCTAAGAGAATCATGTAGAAATATGTTTTTTTCTCTCTTGTTAGATTAATAAAATAGCATACAACAGCCTTAAAGGGTTAGTTCAGCCAAAAAAGAAAATTCTGTCATTAATGACGCACCCTCATGTCGTTCCAAACCCGTAAGACCTTCGTTAATCTCGGAACACAGTTAAGATATTTTTAGATTTAGTCCGAGAGCTTTCTGTCTCTCCATTGATCAGTATACTGGTCAAAAAGGTAATAAAAACATCATCAAAGTTCCATGTGGACATCAGAGGGTCCGCAAAAATTACGAATTCAGGATGTCTTCTCTTCGGGTCTGTTGTGAAAGCGACTGCAGGCAGTGTTCTCTGGTGCGCCCAAACAAAGAAAACACGTCGCAGCGTCGAACGTCAGCGGCGTCCCGCAGTGTTGTGAATCGCTCACCAACAGACCCGGAAGAGAAGAAAATATGAATAAAGTCGTAATTTTTGGTTATTTTTTGGAGCAAAATGATTTCGATGCTTCAGTAAATTTAACGGACCCCTGGATGTCATGGACAACTTTGATGAGTTTTTATTACCTTTCTGGACGTGGATCAGTATACCGTACATACATTCTCTCAATGGAGGGACAGAAAGCTCTCGGACTAAATCTAAAATATCTTAAACTGTGTTCCGAAGATGAACGAAGGTCTTACGGTTTGGAATGACATGACGGTTAGTAATTAAGACATAATTTTTATTTTTGGGTGAAACTAACCCTTTAATCACTGATAGCATAGATAAATATTTTTAATAATCATTATGTAACCATTAACAAAACCTTATAAACAAAAATTTTATTTAGTGTAGATAAATATTTTTAATAATCATTATGTAACCATTAACCAAGCTTTTTCATGTTAGTTTGGTGGCAGCTTCTGTCACTTGCAGTAAATATCATAAAACATGTAAAGCCTGGCAATTTTCTGCAATTGCGAACTGCAATTTTAATTTCTCTTGATTATTAATAATAATATAAAAAAATGAAGTGAGAACATTGTTACAGTGAAAATTTATCAATGCTCAATATCTATATATATTTATATGAAGTTGTAGACTCTGGCATCATAACTGGCATACTTTTTAATAAAGAATAAATTAGCCTGGGACTAAACTGTTAAAAATATGAATTTACTGCTGTGCACAGCTTGTTGTTATGCAAATGACAAATGTGTGTGTTAATATGCAATTCTGTGTGCATTTTGGAGTGGGTCCAGAGCTCATTAAACAAACTCTAAACCCTGCTGAACTAGAATTCTGCCACAACACAGAGACATTTGCAGATTGAAGCGGCAATCTCGCTCTGTGTTGAAGCTTGTACAGGAGAAAAGCATTGTTTTACAGTACTATTTTGTAGTCAAATGCTGTGCTGTTTGCCCACATAAAGACCTCGCTGTAGTTTTGGATTTGTGAGTGTGTGGTATTTCATATGTTAAGGGTGCTGTCTATACAGTCTGGACATTTCTGTTTTGCTTTGTTATGTAATACTGCAGTTTTATGAGAAAGCAGCTCACACAGGCTGCTCCCCTGATGGATATTCGTGGTTGTTTAGGTGTTTGTGAAGGAGATATTTAAAATGGGGTTTGGTGATAGATGTATTTGAAATGTCTGATGTTACAGTACTGTAGGTTCTTCTGTGTGTGCATGGCTTTAAATAGACTGTGGTCCCGCAGGAGGCTTTTAGCCATTATTAGAGTCGATATATAGAACCAAATGCTCCACGCTTTTCCTTCCTCATCTCATACTCTCCCATGATTCAGCAGGTAGTTCTCTGTCTGTGCTCTCCTACATGTTTTGAGTCTCACATTGTTGTCTATATATACACTTCAATCTGTCTATATATTAATATATTGTCTATATATTCAACTTCAGTCAGTTTGTGGTTGATTGATGTGTCTGCATTTATTTGATCAAAATACAATAAAAACACTATTATGTTTTTGCAATATAAAATAACTGTTTTCTATTTTAATATATTTTATAAATGTGTTTTATTCCTTCAGAAATCATTCTAATATGCTGATGTGGTGTTCGAGAAAGATTTCTTATTATTAAAGTTGTGCTGCTTAATACTTTTGTGGAAACTGTGATACATTATTACTGTCACTTTTGATCAATTTAATGTGTCATTGCTGAAACAGTATTAAGCTCTTTTAAAAGAAAAAAAAAATCTTACCCCAAACTTTTCAACAGTAGTGCATGATGTATAAAAGGTTTTATCAACTGTCAGCTTTTCTGAGAAACAGAGACAATAAAAATAATTTCTCTTCCAGCAGCTCTGACTTGTTTACAATCTTAAAATGTAAGTGCTGATCACTGTGTATGTAAAGGTTCTGCCCATCTTCCACTTTAAATTACGCTACATTGATTAATGGCCTTGATTTGTTTCCATGGAAACTGCAGTCTTTGTTAAAGCATGTCGAAGGACCTGTGGGTGTGTTTTGAAACTGCCACTTTTGTAGAGAGATGCATACTGCTGGTCTTGTACTTGTCTTTGGTGCAAATAAAGTAATCTCATTTATACAGACTTGCTTTATGATTTTGTTATAAGTTTATTTTTTTTAATGACTGTTTGACCAAGGCTTCAATAAGATTGCATTAACATTTGCTGGAGATAAAATTGTTTATGTATGCTTAATGTATGCAGCATTAAAACCAGTTTCTTAAAGTGTGAAGGAAAGCAGATTCTGTAGTGAGAAGATGTCAGAGAAAAGCAGAAGTTGATAAACAGACATCTGTTGTTTGTGTAAGGGAGGCTGTTGGCAGAGGTGGGGTTTGGAGAGCTTCTTGTGTTAGAGCCAGTGTTGTGGGAGGACTAGTGTAGTACAGGAACATATCTATAACTCATCCGAACATTGTGAGTACTATTATTTTTCTATAAGACATTTCACTGTTTTATTTGTGCATTTGTCTTTCTTTTTTTACTTTATATCTCATAAGTGCAACTTTATTTTTTGTAATTGTCACTTTATTTTCTATAATTGCGACTTCATATCTCACAGATATGGCTTTTTACAATACAATGTCACTTTGTATTTCCAAATATATTTCTTTATTTCTCACAATGTTGACTTTATTTCTTGTTTTGAACTTTATTTATTGTAATTGAAGCTATTTCCCATACTTGTGACACAATGTGACGTTCTCACAATTTTGACTTTCTTATTTTTTGTTTTATCTCACAATTACATTATTTATTTTTTATTCAAAGACAGAAACAAGCTTCTACAGGATTGTGCTGTGGTAAATAAAACAGAAGAGTTCTGTGGTCATAAGCAAGGGTGCATGAAACATACGCTACCATTAAAAATTTGGGGGTTGGTAAGATTTTAATGTTTTTGATAATGTTTTTGAAAGAAGTCTCTTATGCTCACCAAGGCTGCATTTATCAAAAATACAGTAAAAATATTGCAAAACAATTTTAATATATAACATTTTCAAATGTAATTTATTTCTGTGATGGCAAAGCTGGCTTTTCTCCATTACTCCAGTCAGAAATCATTGTAATATGATTGCTGATTTGGTGCTAAGAATACAATTGTTATTATCAGTGTTTAAAACAGTTGCTTATTACTTTCTGGAAACCATGATACATGTTTACAGGATTCTGTGATTAATAAACTTCAGAACAACAGAATGTAATAGAAATAGAAATCTTTTGTAACACAATACATGTCATTACTGTCATTTTCTATCAATTTAATTAGTACAAACCTTTGAATGTTAGTGTAACTTCAGGGTTCAGTAATTCATTTAGTGGAAGAGCATCTGTCCATATTCAGACATGTATCCTCCAATAAAGTAATACTCATATAGAGTTCATATTAGAGAAATTGTCAGCAGTAGTAAAGAAATCAGTTTAGGAGAGAAAGGGCTCAGTGTCTAGTGAACAGTGAGCTGAGGATGCTTATTGTACAGGAAAGCTTTATCATGACCCCATTCATGGTTTTAAGAGGCAGTTCAATGTTCACTGTGCTTTGTTTAGTGTGTGTGTGTGTGTGTGTGTGTGTGTGTGTGTGGCATTCAGGAATCCCACATTCCTGTTGTGCATTTCTGGACACTAAGATAGCACAGTGCCCACACTGTAGCCAACAAAGCACTTTTCTTCCTCTGTGTGATTGTGTATGTTGGTCAGTGTAGCAGTATTAACACATAAGTATAAATATTTCAAGCAGTACAAAGGATTTTAGACATTATGCTTTCTTTCTTTATCTCAGGTAAGGCTGAGGATCCCGGAGTGGTAGGAATGGAATTACCTGTTGCTTGCAACATCAAGATCAGTAACATCACATGTGACTCCTTTAAGATCTGCTGGGAAATGGACCCTCATACCACAGAGAAGATCACACATTACTTCATTGATCTTAACAAGAAGGAGAACAAGAACTCCAACAAATTCAAACACAAGGTACTCAATGATTCAGTTCACAACACAAATTATTAAGTCCTCTATTCGGTACATTTTTTCATGGGACAATTTTTTAACAGTTTCTACGTATTGCCTGGGGTTTCAAAGTTTGTAAAAGTTTATAATACAAATGTTTTTTTTTTTTCTTCTGCCTATTTATGAGAGAGTTTTAGCTACATTTCATTCTGTTGTTCATAGTCATAATAAAAAAAGATTCAAATGATTAAATGTCACTAATTAGTAAATTCCTTGATGACTCTGTCTTTAGGATGTGCCTACGAAGCTTGTTGCTAAGGCAGTCCCGTTGCCCATGACAGTGCGAGGCCATTGGTTCCTGAGTCCACGGACAGAATACACAGTTGCCGTGCAAATAGCATCCAAACAGATGGATGGAGACTATGCTGTATCAGAATGGAGTGACATTGTTGAATTTTGTACAGCAGGTAAATCACCCAAACACACACATACATATAAAAAAGAATGCAAGACAAGACTGTACAGACTGTTTGATACACAAAGGTAATTAAAAGTGCTGTAAATTGGCATTAGAAAAAGAGAGAGAAAATAAAATGAAAAAAAAAAATAATAATAATAAAGTGAGAAAAATACAATTATGTGAAATCACTTAATTGAAAAAAGTTTTTTAATACTTAATTCCAAAATAACTTAAAATATGAGAATAAAGATAATAAAATATTATGATACTGATCAGCTTTTTATGTGGTTAACAAGACTAATGAAAATTGATGAAAAATAAAAAAAAATTCCTTCAATTTTCTAGATTATTCTTCAGTGCATTTGACACAACTGTTGCAGAAGGCTGAAGTCATTGCTGGGAGGATGCTCAAGTTCTCTGTCTTTTACCGAAATCAGAATGAGGAATACTTCCAACACTGCAGGTGATAAAAAAAAAAAAAAAAAACTCAGTAAAAATGCATATATATGTGAGAGAAAAGGGAAAGAGATAGTAATCCTGGTTGAGGAAGATAATGATAATCTTCCTTTATTGCTGAGATTCAGCTTGGCATTAGGAAGCAAACAGCTCCCTCTTGTGGAATAATTTCCTCATTAATAAGCCAGGTTTACGGTCTGCTTTTTGTGAACTGCATTTATATTTTCACTTACATTTATGATCAAAATTTGGGGTCAGTACGATATATTTATTTATTTATTTATTTAAAAACACGTAAATATACTCAGCATAGATACTTTAAACTGACTACAAGACATTTATAATATTAAAAAAGATTTCTGTTTTCAAATAAATGCTTTTCTTTTGAACTTTTTATTCATCCTGAAAAAATGTATCACTGTAAAATAACTTATCATGGCAAAAATGTAAAGCAGCACATCTGTTTTCATCATTGATAGTAAGAAGAAATGTTTCTTGAGTACCAAATCAATAAATTATTTTGTAAAATATATTAAAATAGAAAACAGTTGTTTTAATTTGTAGTAATATTTCATAATAATGCTTTTTTTGCTGTATTTTTTAAACAAATAAATGTTGCTTTAGTGAGCATAAGCGACTTCTTTCTAACTGACCACAAATGTGTTAACAGTAGAGTAATGATATAAAGACATGTGAATAAGGAATTTTAGAAATGTCTTTTTTTCTCTCACAGGGATGTTCTTGGCAGTCGAATGATGCCCTCGGTAAAGGATAACAGTGGTAGTCATGGTTCACCTCTCAGCGGTAAACTGGAGGGGATCTTCTTCAGCTGCAACACTGAGTTTAACACAGGTCAGCCTCCACACGATTCCCCATACGGCCGATTCCGCTTCCAGATACCCGCCGAGGTTCTGTTCACCCCTGACACACGCCTCTACTTTGGGGACTTCTACTGCATGTACACTGCCTATCATTATGTTATCCTTGTCCTGGCTCCCAGGGGCTCACGTGGAGACCTTTACTGCAGAGATCGCCTGCCAGAGCTGGATGTGACGAACAACCGCTTTCTTACACGTGTATGCGGGGAGGATGGGCGGGTGGTGTTTCAGCATGCGCAGGATGTGATTTTGGAGCTGATTTATACTGAGCCAGTCCAGCTGGCACAGGGGGCTGTCTCTCAGATCAGCGGCCACCAGTTGATGAGCTTGTCAACTGTCAATGCTAAGAAAGATCCCAGCTGCAAGACCTGCAACATCAGCGTTGGCCGCTAATTTGGGCGAACATTCACACAGGCCTAATTGTGCATATAACAAGAAGACCTCCTGAACAAACAACCTTGCTACGTTACAGAACCAGATACAGATGAACCCCAAGATAATAGAATCCTCCAGATATGCCCTTGTGGCACTTTTGACACATCCTTTTGGGGGCCACCCAGCCCCCCAGCTAATGCTGGAAAATTATATCTTTGCTCAGTTGAACTAAGAAGTGTTTTAAAAAAAAATGCAACAGAAAAAATAGAAGAGAAAGACAAAAAAACTGATTCAAGGCAAAAAAGGATAACAAATCAAGATTTGAATATAAAAAAACTGAAAAATTTGAAAATGGGGACAAAGAATAAAAGCTACATTTCCAAAAAAAAAAAAACTTAATCCCACTGTGAATCTTTCAAGTGTTCTTGGTGCTTTTTCTGCTTGAAATCCAGAGCCCAGCCCTGTTTATCCCCAAACCATTTGTGACTTTTTTTTAATAACACAGTGACTCTCAGACAAGGATGTCTTGCTCAGCTTTCGCTGTGGAAACTACCCGTGTCTCTTTTGTTGGATTTGTACTGCATGAAGTCTGATCCTTTAAGCATCTACATGCCACCTCAGCCTTTAAACCTTCTATATAGGGATTTCCTTCAGTTACTCCTGTGGTCTACAGGTATGTGCCCGCCGAGCCTCTAATCACCCTTGACATGCACCTCTGAGGTCTTCTACTGCATGTACACTGCCCATCATGACATTATACAGATGGATGTGACAAAAAACAATTGCTTTAAGAGTTTTACGCCAACTGATCCTTGAAGCACCTTTATGCCACCTCAGACTTGAGACCCTCTCCTTTACCCACAGTCTTTTCATTTTCTACTGATCGCAGTTCTCCTTTAACCTTTCTTACTCATTAAACATTGTTATATTGTTGTTGTTGTTCCATTGTTCTTTTTTTTTTTTATGTGTTGTGGTATTAATGGTGTGTGATGATTCCTGATAGAATGTCAAACAGTAAGTAGAACTGATTTGTGTATAACATATCCATTGCAGGACACAGCTATGTCCAGGTTCTTGAGGAGTTTGCACTTTCCTATCAGAGGCCTGATGGTATCTCATTCTTGCACCCTCTAGTGGTGAAAAAGTTCAATTTCAGAGATGCATGCCTAAGATTGTGTGCTGTACTATATCTGAACTTGTTCCTTAAGCTCCAAAAATAGAAACCAATGGCAGCTGACATGGATCAATTTTTAAAATTTTTTGGAAAACTCTTAGCTGCCAGTATCTTAAAATCTGTTGTCAACATTTAGCTTTTGCTCAAAATAAAATATTAGGGGTATTACCTTTTTTTAACTATAAGAAATTCTACACTTTATGTACTCATAAATTTCTCTTTTAACATTTGGGATCTGTAAGGTTTTTGTGTGTATGTTTAAAGAAGTACAATATACAATATAATACTGTAATATTGTAACACTGTAATAACATTAATATTGTGAAACATTACAATTTAAAAAAAATAATAATAAAATAAATATATTTTCATGTGATGGCAAAGCTGAATTTTCAAAAGCCATTACTACAGTCTTTAGTGCCACATGATCAGAAATCATTCTAATATGCTGATTTGGTTTATTTTGGTTTTTATTATTTGAAATAGAAATCTTTTTTAACATAATAAATGTCTTTACTGCCACTATTGAACAATTTAATGCATCCTTGCTGAATAAAATAATTAATTTATTTTATAAATCTTACTGACCCCAAATCTTATAATGGTAGTAGGAAAAAGTAAACCCCAGTGTGTTTTGTGTTTTCTGGGAGTTCTGATTGCATATGGGTGTGTGTGTGAGTGTGTGAGTGTGTGTGTGTGTGTGTGTGTGTGTGTGTGTGATTGTGTATGTCTAAATGTTTTTTCTGTATATACCATGTAAGATATGACTGTTTGACTCATAAAGCAGCAACTGTTTGCTTAGTTTAAAAATTTGACACAGGAAGTTTGTTGTATCTCTGTGCACTTCATTAGTGAAGTAAGGGTGAAAAAAAAAAAAAAAACATGTTTATTGACTCCACAAATTCATGACTTTCATTGCCTTACTCTAATCTTATTTTGTAGAAAATGTTAGTTCAAATGTGGACTCATGCACAGAACAGTAACCCAAATCAAGTTCTCGCTGTGTGAATGTGCCTCAAAACTGACAGATATGATCAGTAAATATTGTTTTTTCTTGTTGCCATGTTTATGAATACCAAATGTGACTGTTAATTAAAGATGATTCAGAATGAGACTACTGTGTGTGTTTAGTGAGCCAGTTTTTGGGAAGTTTTTCTACAAAAATGACCTTTCTCATGCACATGCCGACAAGTTCTGCTTTTATCAATTGCTGTCTGAGAAGAGAAGTTATTATTATTCAAATAAAAACATGCATGTACTTGATCATTATTATTAAAATAAAGATAAACAAATTATATGCTGTCTGAGAAGAGAAGTTATTATTATTCAAATAAAAACATTCTAAATTATATTATTGTTATATTATGTTTTAATATAATAAATAAATTTACACTGAGATCAGTGACCTCCTCTCCTCCTCCTCCGTCACACACACAGTTTGAACTGTGAATTATTAAAAACATAAATAAATAACACAACCCAGGATTATGTTTACTAATGTTTATTATGTTTACTT
This sequence comes from Cyprinus carpio, assembly GCF_018340385.1. Classification (NCBI taxonomy): domain Eukaryota; kingdom Metazoa; phylum Chordata; class Actinopteri; order Cypriniformes; family Cyprinidae; genus Cyprinus; species Cyprinus carpio. The sequence continues at coordinate 8,943,552 of NC_056588.1, read as the reverse complement.
ATGTAACACAACCCAGGATTATGTTTACTAATTTTGAGGTGTGTAATGATGGGGAGGTTTATATTGTGCTTCTTGCTCATTGTGGCTGGTGAGTTTACAAGAGATATGTTTCCTCTTTTTATTATTAATTAATGAATATAAACTGCAAATATTTAAATGAATTCACAAAAGCTTTAATTCTCTTTATGGAAAGTAATGTAAATAAATTGCCATTGCCAATATAGTCAATATAGAATTATCTATTAACATTCAAAACTATAACCAGTCTTTAAATTAATTATTTGTGACTTTTTTTGGCACAAGACTTGAAGCACAAATATAAATATTTTTCTGTTTTATTTTCAGTGAGGCTGTTCGTGGTACTGACCCTTCAAGGTGACATTCAGCATGATATATCAGTCACTCTTCTCTGTCAGGACAGCCATCACAAGAACATGCCATCTGATCTTCTGGACATCCAGTGGTGGACCGGAGAGCATCTTGTTGTGTGGTTCCAGCTTGGCAGAATCATCCAGGGCAGCAGATACATCAGCAGAACACATCTTTCTGCAGAAGGCCTCAGAAATGTAGATTTTTCTCTTTCTATTACTTGCACAGAGTACAGTGACAGCGGCTGGTACTGATGTGTGCTGACTAAAGATGGACACGAAGTGGCACTTGGAGAGGTTGACTTTGAGGTGACAGGTAAACCTTTGTGTCATAACGCTTTTCTCAAAGTATATTTTTATATTAATTTCTCTCACTTGCATTTTCTATCTCTCTTTAGTCCCCAGATCTCAAAGTGCGTTATTTGCGGAGTGAGGACAGAGGGTCGTTTTGTCTTGTTTCGGCTGTGTTGACTGGTCAGGCGCACAGGCTGCATTTGTTCAGTGGAAAAGATGGACTCAGGTGGTGTGGATCCAGTGTTTGAGGGCAGAGTATCAGTTCCAAAGGAGAGAATTGTGACATTTCTCTTATTTTTAATGGCACGCTCCCAGGAGATGAGGGCTATGTGTGCTTCTTTAAGAAAAATTATGACATCAGACCTCTACAATTATTAATCTTACTATCACAGGCAGGCTGAATGTCAACTTTTGAAGTACTACGTGAACCTTTTATTTCACTTAAAACTTTTATTTAATGTAAAACCTATTAAGTTTATGATTTTATGTGCTTTATGCACTTATGTTTTTTTATATTTCTATTTAGCTTTAAATTATTTTTTATTTCATTTTTAGTAATTTTAGTACTTAAGCCTATTTTTATTATTTTTTTTTGTATAGTTTTAGATTTATGTAACAATAATAATACTACTTCTCAATAGCTGTCTAAAGCTTTCACTTTGTCATGAAATTATCTTCAACTGTTAGTTTTTTTTAAATATATTTGTAATAATTAGTTGCCTTTTCATTCTCTCAGAGCAAATGTCCAGAGTTAACACAACATCTAAGTAACAGTTTAAACTCCGTCTGCCCAATGAGTCTCCAGTAACACTGAGGTTTCTGCCAGATGGTGGGAACTACACTGTATCTGTATGTGAGTTAGAGAGACATCATTGGACATGTGCCATGCATTACTGTAACTGCACACTGCTACAAAACAACTCTTTCATCCTAAGAAATCTCACCTCAGCTGACTCTGGTACATTCTTTGCAAGGGAAAAATACACTAGCAGAAAGTTAAACAGAGTCCGTAACAGAGAACAGGAAAGCACATGGAAAAGGAATCAGAGAAAGGATCTGAAATGCAGCCTCTGCAGTCTATAAAAGTCATCACTCATGAAGACTCTATCAGCCCCAGTAGAAGTGTTGACATATAGCTTGGAGTTTTCTTCTCTCATAGATGTATTTTCTTTAAATGCAGTGTTTCATATTGAAAAAAAAAGAGTTACAGTGAGTCTTAGAAGGTACATGTACGATCTGTCATAGTGCTTTCTACAATATTTACCTAAGATGTATAAGTATTAAGTATACATTTTTTTAATATATTAAAACAACAATTTTCTTCACATGTTGTATTAAACTGATGTATTGATTCATTTTTACACTGTTATTCACCTGCTGTTTTATTTGCTTATTTATCTTGAAATATTACATTTAAAAACATCAGTAAAATCAGCGTTGTATTGCAGCACATACAATGTGACTCTCTACCATTGTAGCATTCTTCATTTGTTACTGTATGTTTGCTAAATGAACATGTTTAAATGAAGTTATTACTATGCTCAATATTTGTGGAAGTTCTTCTATTTATTAGTATTTTAATATTTAATATATAACTTAACCTATATATAACTTTATATGCTTCATGTTTAATATGTGACATGACTGATAATATATATATATATATATAATGTAATCTGTGCTAAACAGTCATTGTTGCTGTATTCTGACATAAGGCAAAATTCACTGCATTAAAACACTGAAAATTAACATTATGAACATAAGCAAAGCTTAATGACGGATAAGAGTTTTTTTCAATCAAATTTTTTATCTTAATATTAAAAGTCAATTAAAAAAAAAAACAAATCTGAAAATTATAATCATATTGACCTGATTTTGCTAAGATTTTAGAATGTCGGACGTGTAGCTTTTTGTACTAAATTATGAATACATAAAAGGTGTACGATTTTTTGGATGTTGTGAATGAGATGACAACCACCACAGACAATCAGACACAATATATTTTGGGGTAATAATTTAAATAACAATAATAAACCGTGTAGAACTTATATATAACCATATTCTCTCTGTCGCACACACTGCTAAATCATATAGATCAATAATCGTATTTTACCATAATCTACAGAAAACGCAACACAAATAACCTATGTGTACTTTTTTAATAGGCATATAGAAATTAGTGAATGCAGCCCTCTACCGGTCACTTAAAGTTTCACACGTTTCCTTTGTCACTGAAAGAACCCTGAAAAACCCCGCTGCAAAAAGCCTGTTCACAGCTGGTCAGCAGGCTGGTTTTAGAGGGGTTTGGGCCACTTCTGTAGCTGGTCAGGCTGGGAGACCAGCTACTTCCATCTTAAACCAGCTAAGACCAGCCAACCAGCTTAGGCTGGTTTAAGCTGTTTTAGATTTTTTTTTCAGCAGGGAAAGTTTTGCCAAACTGTAAAGAAAGAGTGTCCAGTTATACAATAAACGTACGTTTAAACAGCACTATCTTGAGATCTTTTAGACTTCCTCCAGCTGTGTCCTCAGAACAAACATTTGACCTCTTAAGTGATTTCACACTGACGCTGGTGGGAGGATTCAACACAAACTGGGGACTCAACGGGACTCTACAAGCGCACTTTCCACCGCACAATCCCGGGACACCTTTGCCTCTACCATGATTTTAGTTAAATTCGTGTGCGCGATCATAACCAGGTCGTTATTCATTCTGGTCTCTCTAATCGGCGTATGGAGAGTAAAAACGGTGAAAAATGACAACATGTACTGGTTACTAACTATTCTTTACCTTCCTCTGGTCGTGGAGATGATCATCACTTTAAAACGGAGGAAAGGGAAAGACTACAAATGGTGAGTGATTAATATACGATTTACAGTAGTGACAGACTCACTGATCTTGCTGTTGATCAGTTTCTGCTGGATGAATCACTCTTCTTGATCTAAATAACTTGTATTCAATATTTTGCTTAATTTCTGTTTATGTGGCTTTCAGTTGAGTTCTTTAGTGGTAGCTGTTCTGGTTTCACTTATATTTTTAATTCAATTTTCCTAAAAAGTTTATCAACATTCCTCTCTCCCTCCCTTCCCCTCACTAACATCCTGCTAGACCTATTGTTACTGCTGACACAGTAAATATGGTGTGTAAAGAATACTAGTCTCCAGCAGTGAGCTTTAGATTGGCCCTAAAAGGAACATACAAAAAATAAAATAATCTCAGTAATTGTTCAGTGTGTGAATTTGTGTGTGTTCTGTAAAATGATGTAACCATCTTCTGTCCTCTTTCAGGTTTTCTCCAGCCATCCTGCTCTTCCTCATCAGCATTATTCCATCCATATGGATTCTAGAGTTACATCATCAGGAGAACAAAGCCAGTGACCCTCAGGTATTATTCTACACTGAACAAAATTATAAACGCAACATTTTTGTTTTTGCACCCATTTTTCATGAGCTGAACTCAAAGATCTAAGAGTTTTTCTTTCTTTTTTCTTTGTGTTTTTGTGAAGTCAGTATAGACCTGTTATGCTCATATATAACCTGATATTCCTTCTCACTGTCTTTCCACTCAATAAATTATTCTCTGTGCTTTTTTTTGTGTCTGGCAGTGTAAGAAACTGGACTCTTGGGACAATGTCAAAAGTATATTGCCTTTAAACGGCACTATGGGTAACGAAACACTAAAGGTAATCTTGAAATGTAATGTTTATTTGTTTATATTTAAGTTTTTCATTTGTGGATCAGTGCTTTGCTGTACAAAAGTGACTAATGCTCTGATTGCGATGCATCTGCTATATATATATATGCACAAATTTGTGATGTCATTCATTTCCTGTGCTCCACAACACAGACAATTTTCCTCATAATGCAGTATGCAGCATGGGAAATTGAGCCTTTTGTCTTGCCTTTTGTTTCCTCTGACTTTCTCTAGGATTAATAAAATATTACATTACTTCAGATTTAAACTGAAGAAAATCATGATATATCCATTATATTTTGCTAGTACACCCAGCCATCCCATCACACTCTGCTCTGGTTTTGGTGGGGGTTCTTTGAAACGTTGTCATTGTTATGTTTCATGGAGAATGTCCAAGATGCAAGTTGACACTCATTGCGTTTAAAGGTTCTAGCAAGAAATCTTTATTATACTGCTTTTTTTTTACTGCCTCTATTCCTGTGATGAGTTATTATTTTTAGACCTTATTTCCCGCTTCCTGTGGGTAGAAAACAGGAAAACTTGATCTTAGCTTGTTTTCCTTCTCTTTCACTTGCAAATTTGCCCATTTTGATGCTTTTATCCAAAGTAAACTTGCAGTTCACTCATAACAGGGCAGCGTGAAAACATGCAAAAGTGCTGAATTCTTGTGGTACATAAAATTATTCTTGCCATTGTGAACCTCAAATCATCTTTCTAGGGAATAAAGAGACTTTTCCTATTTCTTGTCAGTGGTGTGATGTGTTCAGCAATTTATAAATAGCTGTCTGTATAATATTGTGTTTTTCAGCACTTGGAGCGCATGCTCACCTCGGTGTGTCCGAATGACTGGATCCTTGGTCTTCATCAGGTTCTGCTTATTCTTCTCATCATTGGAAAGTGGCTCCTCCCATTAGGAGGAGTGACGCGTGATGAGCTGTCTCAGCTTTTACTCATCTTTGTTGGCACGGCGGCAGACATTCTTGAATTTACCAGTGAAACACTCTCTGATGTCAAGTGGGTACTTCCTGTTCTCATTCAGTAAATAAAAGCTTGAGTAAATGCCAGTTCATATGCTATTGTTGATGTACACTACTGTTCAAAAGTTTTTTTATTTAAAAGAAATTTATAGTTTTATTCAGCAAGGACATATAAAATGGATCAAAAGTGACAGATTAAGACATTTATAATGTTACAAATATTTCAAATAATTATCATAAAAATGTATCACAGTTTTCACAGAAATGTTTTGATAATAATAAGAAATGTTTCTTGAGCAGCAAATCAGCATATTGAAATGATCATGTGACACTGAAGACTGGCGTAATGGCTGCTAAAAATTCAACTTTGCCATCACAGGAATAAATTACTTCATAACATTTATTTAAAAAGTTATTAAAATGAATGTTGTGTATTTCAGAAATATAGTGCTGTATTAATGGATTTGAGTATTTTTCGGTCCATTGTCAGGTGCCTTTTGTACCTGTAAAGATCAGCTATTAGTAATTGTTTTATTTGAAACGTTGTTAATGCTAGACATTCAGTAAATCATAATTCTTATACATCACTCACAATAAATTTCACATAATAATAAATACTAAAAACCAATGACATTTCTCTTTCAAATTGTGTTTTGTGCCATTAAATGTCAACCGTTACATTCAAAATGTGAGGTTAATGTTACTGGCAAAGGAAATATCATCACACCACACCACATTATTCAATATTTTTGTATGGCATATTTATGAGGGACAAAGAGAAACTGGGCATTTTCTCAGAAAATCCCTAAAACATTTTAGAAAAAGACTAAGGATGTATTTAAAAAGTCAGACGTTTTTATTTTTATTTCATTTATTTATATTTCATCCACTAAAACGTAATAAATGGTGACATGCAAATATGAAATTACAGTTTTTTCTATTCTTTATTTTTCTTTTTTTGCATTTCAAAATAAAATACAGTTGAATCAATCATATATGTGACCCTGGACGACAAAAAGGGTCAATTTCTCGAAAATGAGATTTATACATTATCTGTAAGCTTAATACATATGCTTTCCATTTATGTATGTTTGTTAGGAAATGACAATATTTGGCAGAGATACAACTATTTGAAAATCTGGAATCTGGTACATAAAAATCTAAATACTGAGAAAATCGTCTTTAAAGTTGTCCAAATTAAGTTGTTATCAATGCATATTACTAATAAAAAATTAAGTTTTGATATATCTACAAAATATCTTCATAGAACATGATCTTTACTTATCCTAATGATTTTTGGCATAAAAGAAAAAACGATAATTTTGACCCATACAATGTTTTTTTGGCTATTGTTAAAAATATACCCAAGCGACTTAAGACTGGTTTTGTGGTCCAGGGTCACATATTGTTAATACATTCAGGATCTCTGTTTTTTCCTGTCAGTGATATCAGTAGTCACGTGAACACAAATGGCCCCTTTCCTGTGAATGGGCCTTCAGATATTCAGAGTTGATTGTTTGTGTCGGCTGGTGAAAAAAGACATGAGAATGTGTCTAAGAATCTGCTCCGTTATGCCAGCCATTATACCCTCTTGATTTTCAAATTCATAAAGACTCATATATAAATGCTAATGCATTATTTGATGCAAATCTGCATAACACTTTCCTCACTGTGTGTTATAGGGAGAACAACCATCAGCTGGTGTATGTAATCTTGGCAGTGTGGACATGGAGTATGTTGCAGTTTCCTCTTCACCTGGCAGGTTTGTGATCACCTGTTTGCATTTTTTTAACATCTCACCATCAAACGTCCAAGATGTTGCTTTGAAAAGCAGCAACATGACCTATAAAATAGCTCAGGATCCCTTAAGTGACTAAAGGAGGACGCTGCTGTTCTGTGAAATTTCAGTTTGATGCTCAGATATCGTAAATGTTTCATCCTGCTCCATCAAAAGTATTTTTCTTACCCTTGGAGCTCACATAGACTTGCGGTTTTGGAAGCAACTCAGTGTAGTGTAACAGTGCTTTAGTCACTTGTAGAACAACAGCATGTGTTTTTGTTGCGTTATGCTTTATGCATGTTTCCCTTTGAGGAATGAGCGCTTTGGCAGCTGCATGTATTTAAATATTACCAAACCCCATAGGAAGAGGAGAGGGGTGGATTTTTTGGATCTTTTCAACCATTTGCTGTAAGTTCAACTGATTTCACTTCTGCAAATTTAGCCTGCTCAGTGCTCACTGATCTGTAAACTATGGAAGCTGTTTTATTTTTTGATTTTGGCAAAATAACTAGCTTCAATAGTAAAATGATATACAAAGTTTAATAAAATACAACTCTTTAGTTTTGTTTTCTATAAAAAAAAAACCAAATAAAATAATATTACTAACACAAAACACAACACAAAAGAATCATCCATTCAAAGAACAAATAGATTGGCATAAACATTTAGAGTCGTTGATTTCCTGTAGTTTTTGGAGCAAAGTGCTCTGCAGTCCGAAAAACAGTCATAGTGGCCCTCTGCCAAAACTGAAGAGAGCACCGCTATTTAAACTCCAGTAAACCCTTCAACTTCAACTTCAATTAAAAACAAACATTTTTACAAATTAACCTTTTATTGAAACAATTAAAACATGATCCAAAACTAATTTTCTGCAAGAACAAAAAACAAAAGTTTGTCTAAACTTGCTAGTGTAACATGCAAATTGGTTTTGTTTGGATTGGAGTTATAATATTCATATCTATGTGTTTGTGTTGCTTTATTTCTCTCTTTCATGTGTAACAGTTGTGACATCCCGGCCACAGAACTCAGATGAGCCTGAGGGTGGAAACGGCTGTTGTAACTTGGTCTTTTTTAGACACAGTACAGATATTTGGAATATCGTGGAGAGTTTGTTTATCCAGGACGGGCCCTTTCTCATGGTACGTCTCATTGTGATGATATACTTTGATGTGTTCCACCAGATGCTGGTCTTTTTTGCTATTAAGAACTTTCTAGTGGTCATCCTCAACCTCTACAGGATCATAGTTATCTGTCAAGACTTTAAACCACCACCACCACCATCATCTACCTCTCCCCCAGTATGAAGAAAGGGAAAAAAATATGTTTAAAATGAAAATTTAGCTTCTTTAAAACAAATGCATTTCATTGTATGTCCAACTGTGCCAGATGGTTTGCTTGAAACCGAGGTCTGAAGACTCCCAGGGGGCAGCAGGGGAGTGCTAGTATCAATGAGATACTCTTAGAATATTAAGTGATATTTTTAATTAGTTTCTGTTTTTATATTTACTATCATTTTGGTTATTTTGTTGTGTTTTTGTCATTTTTTAATTATTAAATATATACCCAGAAAAAAACATAAGAACTACAATAGGTGTTTCATAGTGCATTATGGAATATGTATATATATATATATATATATATATATATATATATATATATATGTGTGTGTGTGTGTGTAGTTAGTTATTCATTTTTAATTCAGTTTTAAATGAGAAATGTTGCCTTGACAACTAGCTGAAATAAAATAAATTCTACGGGGTCAGTGGAAAAGTTTATAAATAAAAAACTGATTAAAATAAATTGATTTAAAAATAAATTTAAATAAATAAATAATACATCTAAGAGTACAGTGCTATTTTATAACATAATAAAAAACACTTTTACATATTTTCATAATATTATTTATATGTTAAAAACATATAGCTTTTACATTTTACGATGGGAGCCCTCACATCAGGATGATCATATTTGGGGGTCTGTGGCATCGAAAACCCCTGGCTTATACTGCTTAAAGACACATTTATGGGTTACAACAGTTTTAGAAATGTATTTTGTATGTGTTATGTACAACCAAACTAGGACCAATATAGTAGATTCATTTTATTTTAAAATATTACTTTTATTAAACTTTTTTTATTTTTTATGGTTTACAATGTTTGTATACCAGACACTGTTGTGAAGCAAGATTTTCGGGCTCAAAAGCAGTAAGAGAACTCTTGTTTTTTTTTGTATTATGAAATGTAGGAGGCAAATGCACATTTATCTACTGTGTACATGTGTTAAAAAGGGGTCTGCTCATGCATGATTACTCGCAGTGTGCATTCAGATACATGACTCTCTGATAATCAGACTCTTTGAGTTACTCTGACCTGAGAACAGGCTGAGGTAATTGGCCTGTAAATTGAGAGAATCTGTAGTTGATCTACAGCAGTTCCTAGTATATCCTTTCAAAGGACCATGTGTTTCAACTAGAGATTAACACAGCTGAAACCAGCATGTGTAGTTATGTCCACTTGTGAACCTATTGAAATAAATGTCTAGTTTCTACCTACAGTATCTGGATTCTCCATGTTTTTGTATGTGGGATGATCTGCTAGTTATCTGACCTTTGGGTTTTCATTGCTACAGTATATATCACCACATCCTGTTTTCTTTCATACTTTACATTCACACAGTATCTCTCAGTTTCCTGCATGTCTTCAAAGTATAAACACAGGGTTGAGTGTTTGTGTCTGTCCTCATCTGTTCCTGAAACATACACACATTCCCAAAGCAGGAAAATACACATTATTTCATTAAACATTTAAGCAGAGATCCTTTTCTATTTTTAGCCAGTGGAGGAATCAGGAAATAGCCACAAAAGAATAAAACAGGATACCAACAAAAAAGTTAGATTTGAATGGACAACAGGGCCATTTTCACCTACTACATATGCAAATTTAAACCATACTTTGATTTTTAAATTTCTGCAAGTACTCTGCATTAAAGGAATAGTTCATCTAAAACTGAACATTTGCTGAAAACTTATATCTGAACAGATTTGGAGAAATTTAGCATTCCATCACTTGCTCACACATGGATCCTCTGCAGTGAATGGGTCGTAAAAATGAGTCCAAACAGCTGATTGGATTACGATGCTGATTTCAACAGCAGGTTGAACTCTCAATTCTAACCCTTCACTGCAGACTAGAGCATCCATTGCCGATCAAGTGATGGAATGCTTAATTTCTCCAAATCTATTCTGACGAGGAAACAAACTCATCTACATCTTGGATGGCCTGGAGGTAAAAAATCTTTTTAGCAAATTTTCATTTTTGGGTGAACTATTCCTTTAACAAGACTAGCATTTCTATTCAAAAACTGCCTACAGGGTTAATAATTTGAAATGCACAAGCGTTTCCTTGTGCTGTAAACCGAAAAGGCAGTTTACAGTAGTGTGCCCTGCTGTGTGCACTCAACCTTTTGAATATTCATGACAGCACCCTTTGTGAAGCCATTATATTGCAGAGCTCTTAGAAAAGTCAAATACTAGTAAAACTGACTTAAATGAAAATAAATATACAAATACATCAGTTTCAGAGTATTACTGATATTAAGATATGATAATAGGCTTTATTACCTAACATGGTACAGTCTATACTTGAAGAATAAACTGATTAGTTAAAATAGTGTAGAATTCTTTTTATTCTTGACGTTTTTGTGTCCTATGTTATTCAAAAAAGGGATAGGTTATGTACACAAAGTCATTTAGAGCTTGCTGTGCAATCACATTTGGAGAGATATCTTTGGAGTGAGTGTAAAGAAAGCTTATTCATTCAGCTAACTCATTCACTGTTTAAACAAATAAATGATCTATTTCAGAAAAAATATCATTAATATGACATGAAACATGATGTGATCTGCAGTGAAATAGTATTTAATGGTTTACAGAGTAGACATGGAGAAGAAAATTAAATCATGAGGCAATAGTACCAGATGACTTGGATGACATTTCCTTTATATTTTTCTGGCAAACACTATGGTAAACATGGAAAGCAAGAGAATGCTTTCATGCTGAAAAGAGAATGAAAGGGTCAAGTGTTTATTGTCTAACCTAACGCTTCCTTTCACTGCACTGGAGATTACTAATTCATTACTGAGGATCAAACAGTGAGCTCATTACATTAAAACAAGATTTTCTTAAAAGATCTAACTCACAAAACTATAGTGGAGAAGTAAAAAAAAAAAAAAAAAATAGATATAGAAATAAAATACTAAGCAATATCAAAAGCAGATTTTATAATCTCCTTTTATAACAAAATTTGGACTTCCTCCACATCTATAAAATAATTTTTATGGACATTCAATCAATCAAATTTAAATCAAAACAATTTTTCAATAAAATTGTAAAAGTACAACATGGTGCTACTAGCACCATGGTTATGGGTTCAATTCCCCATGAAATGCATGAACAGATACATTTTTTTACATTAAAAGAATATTTTACCAAAAAATTAAAATCACCCTGAAGTCATCCAATTAAGATATAGAAGAGTTTGTTTCTTCATCAAAACAAAAAATTAAGCATAATTTTCCTCATTGCTTGCTCACCAATTAATCCTCTGAAGTGAATGGGTGCCGTCAGACACCAGTCCATCAATTAACATCTTATAAACTGCATGTTTGAGATAAGAAAATACACCACTAAGGCATTTTAACTTAAAAATGTTGCTTCTGGCTAAAATATAAGTCCTTTATCCATAATACTGCTTTCTCAAGTGAAAAAGCCATTTAGGAGAGAAATAGGCTCACATCAAGCACGGTATACAAGCAGAAACAGTTCTAAACACATTGGATTTTGATGTGAAAGGAAAATGGAGGGTGGAATTATTTACCTGAAGATGTGTTATTATGGATTATGGACTAGTATTTTGTCCAGAAATGAGAGTTTAGAGTTAAAATGCCTTAATGATAGATTTGCTTTTTACAAACACACAGCTTTCCACTTTACAAAACGTTAATTGATGGACTGTCGTATCGATTACTTGCGATTTTGTCCTCATTCTGGTGGCACCCATTCACTGCAGAGGATCCACTGGTGAGCAAGTGATGTAGAAATAATACAATGTATTAATGTACACTAAAACAGAAGACATCAGTCCATGATGGGATCCTACAAAGTGCTCTTTATTATGAACAGTTATTTTTGTAATATGCCACTTCAGGTCCACAAAAAAATATACGTTTTATTTACAAACGGGCGTTTTATCTAACATAAAACAGGATAGGAAAAAGACATACAAAAACAGACAACACAAAAGTAGAAAACCACCCAATAAACAAATTAACAAAAATTATTGCTTATTGAAAGACTGAGCTTACATTGCTTTAGATCAAAAGTCTATATCTTGAGGTTACTGGCTGGAAGAGTGCTTTTGTCTAAATCGTCAAAATATGGATGTGTCATTGCTTGCCGTGCTGAGATCCGCTTAGGAGGGTCATAAATCAGCATTTTCTAAACAAAAGAGACAACAAAAATAAATATGTGAGGAGAGAAAGGGAGACAAACCCAAACAGATAAGTAGGACATCAGCATGTTAGGAAGCCCTTTTACCATGAGCAGGTCGATGCCGTTCTTGTCCAGGTTTTTCACAGTGTTGGCCAGATTCCCAGATTTCCACTTTGGGAAGGTATTCTTATAATCTGGCAGCGACTCAACATCTGGCCAGACCTCATTGTTAGGGGTTCCTAGAGTCCTAATTATAAATGAAGCACAGAAAATCATTTGTATGCACGTAGCTGGTTGTAGCATCTTTCACACTATTGTAGCAGAACACTTTATCTTGGGATGACTTTTATTAATATTCTGACTGATGCGGAATATGTTTTAAATTCGAAAAAAAAAAAAGGACCCATTATATTGTTTAAAAGTGAGAATAACATTTATAATGTTACAAAATATTTCTATTTCAAATCAGCATATCACCAAATTAGAATTATTTCGGAAAGATCATGTGACATTGATGACTAGAGTAATTTCAGATTTACCATCACAGAAGATACACTGACATAGAAAACAGTTATTTTAATATATATATGGGGTAATATATATACATATATATAATAATAATAATAATAATAATAATAATAATAATAATAATAATACAGATATCGAATTGTCAAGTGATACCAATACATTTAAAAAAAAAAAAAAAAAAAAAAAAAAAAAAAAAAAAAAAAAAACCTTTAATACTGTCCTTCTGACAACTGTAAGCACTATCTTGTGTAGAAAGCCAACCCTAAGATTTTAAATGGAAAGATGCAACTACAAGCATCACAATAAAATGCATTTCCAGCTGACAACTGCACATACACTATAAATTCACTTTGTTAGCATTAGCCCAGCCCTAACTGTCCATTTAACACTTACATTATTCTGTGAAAGTCTTAGGATGTAACAATATCAAAGTTGTTCCAGAAGTCTGTATACCTGAAGATCCTGAAGAGCTGGTCTATTTCTGAGTCTCCATGGAAGAGCGGTTTCTTGGTAGCAAGTTCAGCAAAGATGGTACCAATACTCCAGACGTCTACAGGTGTGGAATAACGTGAGGCCCCCAGCAAGACTTCTGGAGCTCTGTACCACAGAGTGACCACCTTTGCAATCACACAGTGAGAATAAGCACACCAGCCTGATTGATTACAGAACTCTTTGAGAAAGGAGAATTTGCTGTCATGTACCTCATGTGTGTATACTCTGACTGGGACTCCAAAGGCACGTGCCAGCCCAAAGTCTGCCAGCTTAATCACACCTTTATTATCAATCAGCAGGTTCTGGGGCTTTAGGTCACGATGCAGAACCCTGCGACAGTGGCAGAACAGAATCCCCTCAAGGATCTGATACAGGTAACTCTACAGAGAGGACGCACACACAGACAGTTACAGTTACTTCCAGGGACAGACTCTATACTTGGGTCCTACTGTACAATCCAAACATAAATCAAAACAAAACATTAGGGAAAGTAGTAGAGTTTATAGATTTTGAAGCATGAAAACTTATCTGACTAGTGTTGAATTTACACTACCATTTAAAAGTTTAAGATTGGTGAGACTTTTAAATATTTTTAAAATTAGTCTCTTATGCTTACCAAAGTAAAACTGTAAAAAGTCAGTAAAACGGTAGTATTGTGAAATATTATTGCATTTCAGTCGTCAGTGTAACATGATGCTTTAGAAATCTTTCTAATATGCTGATTTGGTACTCAAGAAACATTTCTTATTTTTATCAATGTTGAAAATAGTTGTGCCGCTTAATATTTATGTGAAAACCGTGATGCAATTTTTCTTTGATGAATAGAAAGTTTAAAATAAAATATACAGTATTTGAAACAAAACTCTGTAATGTTATAAAAGTCTTTGATATCATTTTATTGCATCTTTGCTGAACAAGTGTATTAATTTCATAACAAAAAAAAACCCTTCAAACGATACTGTATTATGAAAGCAGACATCACTACAAAGGTTTCAAAGATCTACGCTGGAAAAAAAGGAATTTAAAATAAGATTTAAATAATGACTTTTTAAAATAATAATAAAAAACGATGTGACGTAAATAAAGGAAAAATATTTTAAAATTCTGCACCATTTATTAATCAAATAAGCTAAACTGAAGTTGTATGTTTTAACATTGTACACTATTTAATGCACCTTAACCAGCATGGGCTCCATGAACTGGCCTGATGGGATGGAGTCCAAATACTTCTTCAGATCCATGGACAGAAACTCAAACACCAGGTATAACTTTGACTCCTGCATCAATACATCCAGCAGGCTGTAAAAAGGGAACAGAGGAAAAATACAGAGTTGAGTCCATACATAAAGCAGCAGTGAAACTGGAAACCATCATTTTCCAAAGCAGCTGTTTGTTACATTTAAATCTTAAAATATAGTAAAATAGAAAAGTTATTTCTAGCTGTGAAACAATTGTAAGTCTCACAATACTAATGTTTTTCCTACATTTTAACAAATGAATGCAGCACCTGGTGTGCATATGAGACGTCTTACCATAAAAAAAAGACATAAGGTTTTGAACAGTAGTGTATACACAGCAGTCATTTTGTTGATTAGGACAACTTGATTTATAAAGCGTTAAGTTGAACTCATCATGAATGATAAAACGAAACTCATGATGAAGCAGAAAAAATGATGAAATGTCACTATATATACATATTCATCAACAATCTTTTGCAGTAAGTAATTCTAAGTTGTACAACTTAAGGGTTTTGGTTCTGTTTTATGTAGATTATCATAATGATGTCATGAAAACTCTCAGTCTCTTACCGTACAACGTTGGGGTGCTGGAGCTCCTTGAGGAGGGAGATCTCTCTGACAGCAGTGCTGGGAACCCCCTCCTCCTCACTCTCCAGGCGGATCTTCTTCATAGCAACCACCTGTCCAGTAGTTTTATTCCGTCCCTTATAAACCACACCATATGTACCTAAGGAGCAGACACACACACGGCTTTCCAGCAGACATCTACAGAAAAAAAATCCAACAGGGACTCTCATATTTTGCCTGAAGGGAACTCTAAGAGGGACACATTGAGGCCAGGTGACAACACTAGTCAGCTGACTACACAAAGAAAGATTCAACTTACCTTCACCAATTTTCTCTATCTTCAGATAGTCATCCATTTTCTCAACACTTTGAAGAAAAACAAAAGATCGAAAAAAAAAAAAAAGTTAATTTATGACAGCTTAAACATACTGAATGATACTGTTAAAAAAAAGAAAGTGTCATCAACAATCTAGATGTGTGAAACAAACTTCTTTTAAATACACTTGCTCAGATTTGTTTTGAACATACTATCTAATATAAGTTGTGCTATATAAATACACATACTCACGAGGAATAAAAGACTGACCTTTCTGACCTTTAGTCTTGACATCACAAACATTATAAAATACCAAGAAATTTCTGATGATTCATAAGTATGTGCTTATAAAAACAGTCACATTTTTATATCCATGTTTTGCAAATCAACCAGTGTGACCACTTTAAATCAAGACACGACAGAAACGTGGAAAACGCGATACATACAGCGATCTGTTTTTATACAGGACCTATATTTGTAAATCATGCTAATCAAAGGATTATTATTAAATTAAGATTACAGTATAAATTGCACGCTGAAGTTAACGTTAAATGACTCAGTGAGGCCTGAGCAAATTTAAAACGTTCAGCGATCAGAATCAAAACTGGTAACAGTCACTCATTTTTTTATATATTAAAACTCACCTTCTCTATAACTATAACAAATCTGGATGAATAACCAAACTCTGCTATTTTCCGTCGATATCTGGACGAAGCTCTTCGAGAACAGAAAGAGCTTGCGGATGTTGTGTACCTCAATGAACTGCGAGTTCCTTGATTCAAACTGGCCGCGTACACGTAATTCAAAAGCAGCCAATCGGAGTTCTCGGTGGACTTCAAACTAGCCAATCGGATGGTAGGGCGGTTAGGAGCGGGAGCATGGCGTCTGTCCGAGTGTGAGTGCGCGTGCGCGGTTTGTTAATTTAACAAATTTTCCCACTGTGTTTATGGCTACAGAATCACGGGTAGAACTAATGTTCTCGTTTCACTTTATAGGTTGTCTTTAAAGACACTACTGAAAAAGACACTTCATGATGTTCAGTGCTACAGTCTTGTAAGTGTTTTAATTCCACAAACTTTCCAATGCATGACAAATACAGTAAGTATAATTATGTTGTATGTAGCAAACATGTTTGGTTTGTGTGTGGGCTTTTTTGGAATGCCAAACTTGACAAAATTAGAAATAAATAAATACATAAATATACAAAGAAATGTAAAAAAGCGAAAATAAATATATCAATAAATATACAGAGAAAGGTAACGCAATACTCTGTTTCACCACGTGGCGTCCCAGTTGGACTGCTGTATTCAGTAGGTGTGCTACCCCATTGTCTCCACAGAAAATTTTGATATTCAGTCACAAAGTGAAGTCTGTTTTTTATTCAACTCCTCAAAAGAACTATTTGAAAACATGCTCTCAAAAGGCCAATGAAGCATAACTAGGCTGTCTAATTACAGAGAGATATAGGAGGCCTAGTCCCAGGGATAAAATCCCAATTCAAACCCAAATCCTCAGGGGTAGACACTTTAATTAAAGAAGTGATTAGTGGCAAATTCTTAAGATGCACATTTGAGGCGCCCTGATTGGCTGAAGGAACAAACACATTGTGGAATGGAAGGACTCAAATTCATGGTGTGTGTTGTTGTCATTACTCTTATACAATGCTACCATTCTATATGATAAGGTACTGTTTTAGTCCAGGTTTTTAGCACCCTGTTGAGTTTTATTTTATGATAATGACCATCATCCCTCTTATTACATGGCTACTTAACAAATAAATAATAAATGGCCGTTAAATATTGATTTGAGTTTAAATTATTTTATTATAAGAGTGATAGAACAGACAGTAATACTGTGTAGGACTATATGGTCAGTGATGCATTTTAGTGGTCATTGTACATTGTGTCTCATTTAGATACTATTGTAGTTTTTGTTATTATTTTGAAATGTTTTTTTATTTTTTTTATTTTAATTTTAGTTTTTTGTGTGTGTGGTTTTGTCATTTTTTTAAATTAATTTTTGTTTTTAACTTATTTAAATTTTAGTACTTTATTACAGCAAGTTAAACAAAAAAAATGCTGAGATAAAATAAGTTTTCATTTTATGATTTTCAATTTATTTATTTTTTTATATTTTAAAATGTATTTTATTTCAGCTAATGTTTGTTTTATTCCAGTTAACACAAGTGTTTTTTTTAATGGTTTTAGTTAACTATAATAACCCTGTTCCAGAGAGCCGTGTAACACACATTATTGCTACTTTTTTTGTCTGTCGATACATCAGATGTCTGTGAGAGAGACAGAGACATTGAAGCACACACACAGACACTGTCTTTCCAGTCCAGCTGTGAGAGACTCGTGCCTCTAAGCCATATACTCAGCAGGAGCCTTCAGGGAGGAAGATGAACCTTGTGTGTCTGTGTGAGAGCGAGAGACAGGATGTGTGTGTGTGTGTGTGTGTTTACATGAGTGTGTTTTTGAAAGAAAGGTGTGCTGATAAAAAAAAAGAGGTCATGATGAAGGGGTTTGAGAATGGGGTACTGAACTAGAGACAGAGGAGTGGGCAAATGCTACAAATAGTTTTTAGGACACTGAGATCTTGGGGCAAGGGAGGGCTGTTGTGTGTCTGAGTGACTGTATGTGTGAGTGTGTATGTGTCATATATAGGACAAATTCAGGACCAAAGAGGATTCCCTCACCTAGATTTCATGTTTCACATGACCTTCATATGTGAGATTTACTACTGCAGTAAATGAATGCATTTAGATGGAGAAAAACACTGATAATAAAAACTGGCTTATTATAAAGCTCTGATTATGTCAGGTTAAAACATTTATATTAAACTGTTTATAAAATGTTGTTTGCTTGTATGATATCTTAATATTCTGTGTTGAATATTATCCATTTTCTCTCTCCCTTCACTCAACAGACTCTCTAGCATTCCTATACCCAGGCTTTGTTGCCATGGTGAAAGCATGTGGTTTCCTGGCGTTGCCATGGGGATTTCCTCTCTGAACATTTCTTCAGCAATCGTACACTTGTCTCTTTCTCAATCACTCTGCCTTTTTTCTTTCCCTGTGATTGGTGGTCTCCCCTGGTGAGGATCCTGGGTGATAGTTGGCGTGACTGTGTGAAGGACAGTTGATGAGTCTTGATTCCCTTCAAATGAGGATGAACGTTTTTTTTAGAGTGACCTTGAGCAAGCGTGGCCTCGTTGGCTTTAAGTCTCCTCTCACATTTGGACACAGTTTTGCACAAATGAGAGTACACATTGAGCAGAAATGATCAGCTATAGCTGATTATAATGGGCATATTATGGCACCCACTCTCTCTCCACCCCCACATGCACATGCAGTTTCTTGTGCTTGCGTTTATGTGATATAATGTGCCCTCATTATGGCAGCGGTCTTATTAAATAGCATCTGGGTTAAACAACATGAGATGTGATGTGTAATCTCTCTACCGCTATTTCCTATTAAATCGGAAGCGAAAAAAATATTCAGAAATATCCTGTGGCATTCACCCCACAGCTGAGTTTGGTAAATATTTTAACACCCTTAAAATAAGAAAATATGTGTTATGTGTAATATGACATTTAAATTTTGTGAAAAATTAATTTATATTTATTAGCCTTAGCCACAAATAATCAGCATGATGTTTTTTTTTCCTACAGATGTTTTACGTGGTTGTACAAATTACAAAAATTGTGCTGTAATTACTCATTTTATCTAATTTATGCATTTAGCAGTTGCTTTTTTCTGCCTTTAAGGTCTTGTTCTAAATAATAGTCTGTCATGTCAGGATGTCGAAAGCCGTTCCCTAAAAAAAAAAAAAAAAAAAATCTTTTATTTTGTCTTTTTTTACTGGAAAATATTTACACATTCTGAAAACAAGAAAAAAAAGTTTTCCTTACCCCATTAACATTTTTGTCCTCATAAGCATTAATTAAACAAAAATGTTATGCTTGCTAAAAATTTTAAGCTAAAATTTTATTTTTTAAAGCATTTTATGCTTGAAACAAGAAAACTCTGCCAAAGGAGTAAGAAAAAATATTTTCAAATTTCAAGATATATTCTCTATTTCTCTATAATAAGTCGCATTGAAAGAAACACTTGAACACTTTATTTTTTAAATAAATCTTAAAAGTACAAAAGTCAAGAAAATGGTCAGAATATTATTCAGAACAAGTTTTTATACTTACTGTAATTTGTAATCATATTTTAATCACAGTTGACATAATTGTGTTAATTTATAAAAGACATTTTACAGCACATTGACATTTGGTTATACCTGAAAATAAGAAACTGTGCTGAAGCTACTGAAAATCCTGCTTCAGGGTCACTGAAACAAGATAATTTGATTGAGATATGTGTTAATTGGCTTGATGAATTATTTTCTCAATGCCTGCAGCTTAAAATGATCTGAAAGACACTGGACAGGGAGACTCTGCACTGGTAATTTCCAGCCTTGTAGCGCTGTCCTAGCATGTATGTTTGTGTGTGTGTGATTTGTAAAGGCTCTTCACAGCAGGTGTTCTTACATAATATTACTGTGAAGTGTTCCAGAATAAACTTGTGTACCTCCCCCAAACATTCTACATTTATACTGAGTAAATGCTGTCATGCCCGGAACTAATTCATTAGTCTCTAAATCAGTGGTGTTTATCTTTTTTCGGCTCAACTAGATTCCTCTTGCCAGGCAGTTTCTGTCACAAGGCAGTTCAAGGTCTAAATGTGTTTACAAATACCTCTGATCATTGAACAGCCTTTGTGGTTGGTGTATATTTGTGTATTGAGTGTGTGCATGAGTATGTTGTTTGTGGTTTGGAGTATGTGAAGGCTCTGGCTATGCCAGATCAGCGGAAGTCCTTTCAACACCTCTATCAACATGTACTTTCTCTCCTCCTCACTTTCCGTTTGTTCATTTGACCTCTAATAAAGGTCACTTCCTCTTTAGTAATCCCATATGCAGTGTATGTGGGCTCAGGTTTTGTTTGCATGTTGAGTGTATCCCTGCTGTGTGTGTACATGTGTAAATATGCATTTGGAAACAATAAATGTGAGAGTCAACAGTGAGGACAGATTTAAATTTAAAAAGGCAGGGTGATTTGCATGTGAACATCAGTGTTTTCTGTGTTAGGATGTTCACATGATAAAATGTTCTAATATAAAATTTTGATTAGATGTGCCATAGTGTTCATGCTACAATAAAAATAAAATGTTCTAATATAAAATTTCTATTATATCTGCCATCTGTTTTATTGTGTGTTTATATTTTTCTCTGATGTCTGTCTTCTGTTTTATTATTGTGTATTTTACTACTCCTATCCTCTCATATGTTAATGATTGAACATTGCAAGTGACTAATCTATTAGTCTACGTCATCTGCCCTGCACAACTTTCTTCTGTTTTTCTTTCCTTTACACCTTCCTAACATTTCTCTATCAAACTTTAATTTTATTTTTCTCTGATGTCTGTCTTCTGTTTTTCTTTCCTTTACTCCTGCTTAACATTTGTCTGTGGATGTTGGTCTTAACCCCGCTCTTCTCTCTTACCTGACCAAACACATTTGGCTAGCACACATTAATCAGGCTTGCTTTAGCTGACTCTCTCTCTCCATCTCTCTCTCTCTGACAGAACAGACCAATGGATTTTGTTCTGTGTTCTGCTGTGGTCGGCCGCTCTGTTTTATCTACCTGGCCCTTGTCGTGCACACTTACACAGTGCTTTAGGTTGTTGGGAGCTGTGAGAAAGTTGTGTTGCATTAGCTTTGGGTCAGCAGGTTGGAAAGGCTTTGTTAGGGTTCTCATACTGACTTCTGCTGCTCTGGAAACTTCCCTGCCCACAGAGAGTTGGCCAGCTTTATAAAATGGGAAACTCTTGTTAGTTGCATTAAAAAATAATGGGCTGCTCATCCCTTGTCTCATTTTAGAGTCAGTGCCCCACAAAATAATCATTCTCTTGACTACATTTATCAAAAAAAAGAAAAAAAGAAAAAAAGTGCTTTAGTCGTACCATGCACTACATTGAAGGCCCTTTCACATGACTCAGTGCCAAGGACTGTTTTATTATTTTACTGCTCATTCATTTGAAAATAATATTTCATGTGTAATACCATGATGATTATTCGGTCAATCTCAGAAAATGAATTTGATTTTATGTTTTTCTAAAAATATGTTTCTGTACAGTACACATTTTACAAATTCATACAAAACCAGCACCTTGTAAAAAAGTTAAATTTTCTCATGAAATCAGGTTGTATGCACCAGATAATTCTTTGATTTTTGCAATGGTGCATGAATTGTCCAGTAATCATTGGCTGTGCTTCAGCAGGTCTATGGTGATTGGGATCAGAGTTGAAGTTGTTTGAAAGAATGACCTAATGGGATAGTATTGTGATGTAGCTTAACACTTAGCATTGATTTCAGTGCTTTTGGGAATGTTTTTTGTTTCATAAGAAAGGGTCTTGATGGCTACCATGCTAGTGAACTATGTATATCATGGCATTTACACCAATGTTGTTTTAATATTATTTCTATAGTATTTATTGATATTTTGAGTTAGCTTTTATACCATAGCTGAAAAGCATGGTCATTTTTATAAGTGCTTTCAGGGGATCCTGAGGTTGTATTTTATATACAATCCCACAAAGACCTTTTACTTCTCAGCAAAGAAGCATAGTACAGATCAGCATGTTGGTGTACCAAGATGTACCAAGTCTGTATGAACAAAAATAGTGATCAAAATTGTGCTGGCTAAACCTTGTGACAGTGTGGAACGGTGAGCAGCGACTCTGATGTGAGGCAACCAGTGGAACTAAAAAGAGATTCTCACCGCTGTCTATTAGTGATGCCTGTTGCCACGGTTACCCATGACATCTCTTTTCCTTGAAATGCAAAAGCACAGTCATTGGTTTCTTTCTATTTGACCTCTCTTTCTCCAAAATAACTAATTGATGCATCTCTTGTTTACCCTGACACTCTTTATGTGACTGTCTCTCTCTTTCTCCCTCTCACTGCTTGATGGTGCTAAGGGAGAATCTCACATTATTCACAGGTTCCCAAAAGCGTACAAGTGGGCTGGCAAGAGAGTGTAACCATGGTGATGGGGTAATGGAGTGATCACCGTAGCAACATTGCTTGACAGGTGTATGGAAGGACTAACAAGGCTTGTGATTATGTCTCTCGTCTTTTTCTTTCTCTCTCTCTCTGTCTGTCATTGGCCAATCCCTGTCTCCCACTTAATCAGAGACTACTATATTTTTAACCAAAATTAGCAGCACAAAAGGAAATGAGCCTATCAGCACTGATCTGCTTAGTATGCCCTCAAGACACTACATGAACGTCAAACAACATGTTTATTAGATCCTGTACCCACTAAATTACTGAAAGAGTTGTTACCTGTAGCAGAAAAACTGCTTCTCAATATTATTAACTCATCGTTATCTTTAGGTCACGTCCCAAAACCATTCAAGCTGGCGGTTATTAAGCCTCTAATTAAGAAACCAAAACTAGATCCTAGTGAACTGACAAATTACAGACCCATTTCAAATCTTCCATTTATGTCTAAAATTTTAGAAAAAGTTGTGTCTGCTCAATTGTGCTCCTACCTGCAAAAAAATGATCTCTATGAAGAACTTCAGTCGTGTTTCAGGCCCCATCATAGCACAGAAACTGCACTTGTTAAAATTACAAATGACTTGCTTCTTGCATCAGATCAAGGCTGCATCTCATTGCTAGTTTTACTTGATCTTAGTGCTGCGTTCGACACCATAGATCACGACATACTCATAGATAGATTACAAAACTATACAGGTATCCAAGGGCAGGCTTTAAGATGGTTTAGATCCTACCTGTCCGATCGCTACCACTTTGTTTATCTAAATGGGGAGTCATCTCATTTATCCCCAGTAATATATGGAGTGCCACAAGGATCTGTCCTAGGTCCTCTGCTATTTTCAATATACATGTTGCCCCTTGGTAATATCATTAGAAAATACAGGATTAGTTTCCACTGTTATGCTGATGATACTCAACTATATATCTCAACAAGACCAGGTGAAACTTCAAAATTATCTAAGCTAACAGAGTGTGTTAAAAATGTAAAAGATTGGATGACCAATAATTTTCTCCTATTAAATTCAGATAAGACAGAGATATTACTTATTGGACCAGAAAACATCACACAGAATCTCGTAGATTACAATTTGCATCTAGACGGATGTACTCTTACTTCCTCTACTGTCAAAAATCTGGGTGTTATATTA
The DNA here is from genome assembly GCF_018340385.1 of Cyprinus carpio. Taxonomy (NCBI): domain Eukaryota; kingdom Metazoa; phylum Chordata; class Actinopteri; order Cypriniformes; family Cyprinidae; genus Cyprinus; species Cyprinus carpio. Next base: position 8,919,549 of record NC_056588.1, on the reverse strand, counting down.
GACAGTAACTTGTCTTTTGAAAATCATATTTCCCATGTTACAAAAACAGCATTCTAACCATCTTAGAAATATTGCCAAGCTACGAAACATGTTACCTGTTCCTGATGCAGAAAAGCTAGTTCATGCATTCATGACCTCTAGACTGGACTATTGTAATGCACTGCTAGGTGGTTGTCCTGCATCCTCAATAAACAAGCTACAGGTAGTCCAAAATGCAGCAGCTAGAGTCCTTACCAGGTCAAGAAAATATGATCATATTACCCCAATACTACAGTCTCTGCACTGGCTACCTATTAAGTTCCGTATCAGTTACAAAATATTATTACTTACTTATAAGGCCCTTAATGGCTTAGCTCCTGCGTACCAAACTAGTATTCTACCACGCTACAACCCATCACTCTCCCTAAGGTCACAAAACGCTGGACTTTTGATAGTACCTAGGATAGCATAGTCCACTAAAGGAGGTAGAGCTTTTTCGCGTTTGGCTCCCAAACTCTGGAACTGCCTTCCTGATAATTTTCGGGGTTCAGACACACTCTCTCTGTTTAAATCCAGATTAAAAACACACCTCTTTGGCCAAGCATTCAAATAATGCATCTCATAATTTTGGACTGCAGTTATATCTGATCAAATTTGCATTATTATTCTTTAGCTTGGGTTAAACTAATTAATTTTACTTGGCTGGAACAACAGCTACGCTAATTATGTCTCTATTTGTTTCTCTGCTTTGCCACGGGATTTACATCCCGTGGTAACTAGGATTTACACAAGCTCCAGTCTGGATCCAGAACACCTGAGAAGAGATGATGCCAAACCCTCAGAGGACCTCAGATGATGCTAATCCCGAGACAACATACAGAACTACCACATTTTGCTCTAAGTTTGATTGCATAATTGCTGTTAACAGTGTTTATCGTCTGTTTGTTTATGTCTTTTATTGATTTTTCTGAACATTTCTGCCATATGCACATGAACTGACAGTCACCACTGATAAGCTACTACTAATATTGTAGAAACTTAATTTTCTGTAAAGTTGCTTTGTAATGATTTGTATTGTAAAAAGCGCTATACAAATAAACTTGAATTGAATTGAATTGAATTGAAAGTACAAGTAAACTGTAATTTTGAACCCACAGTCATCATAGTACCACTTTAATGGCCCATCGTACTTATGCTATTTAATATAGTGGTATCCAACTTCACATACTTTACAGCTGTTGACACATGAGAAAGATCTATAATGTGCAGTGGTTAAATATTAAATATTTGCAGAAGAGATAAACAGAGAAATAGCAAGATTTGTGAACGTACTTAATAGCGAGTTCATAAGTTAAAGTGATATATTTATGTGTGTGTGTGTTTGAGAGAGTCTAAATGAGTGTGTTTCAGAGCTGACGGGGCACTTGAGCACTGAGGCAAAGCCAGACGGTCACTTTGGAAAATAAGCTCTGGATGCCCACACTCCCAGAGAAGGGCTGACAAAAGCTGAATCAAATCACAGACGTTCACCGGAAAAGAAGTGGGCAGCACATGCAGACCCGGAGCTCTGGTGCCTAGTTGTGTGACGCAAATCTTGGACTCCCCACGGGAATCGTGAGGCAAGGCATCATGAAATATTGCTTATGAATTAGGACAATTTTATGATTTAGCGCAAATTAACCCTCTTTTTGCATTTTCTTTGCTGAAATATTTTTATTACAAACATTGTTCTAGTTTTTTAATATTTGGAAACAGTTAGGCTACCAAATTTTCTACAATGCTCATTTGTTAATCAAGAAACATTTATTATTATCATAACATTTGGAAACAGTTAGGCTACCTAATGTGCTACATTTTTGTGGAAACCATGATACTTATTTGTAACACTTAGGTCAATTTAATGTGTCTTCTTTGGATAAAAGTAATAATTTCTTATTTTAAAAAAAAGATTGACTGACTGTCAATTTTCTGTAAACACATGGTATATTTGCCACTTTAATGAAGCTTTAATGCAGGGAAAATCATTCCATAATATAACCACAATGTAACTGACTCATAATGCCATGAGAGGGTCCCCAGAAAGGGTCAAGGATCCCCTCCACTGTTGATCAAGAGGATCATTCCAGATCATGAGGTAGAGAGATGAAACATTTAGATGTAGTCTAGTGTTCTGAAGAGCTACAGTAGTGTGCAGTTGTCAAGCACTATTACAGACTGGGCTTCTTTGTGTTGTGGCATTATGCTGATAAAAGCAGCTAAGCCGATTAATATATGATGTTTTGCTTTGACCTCCATCGTTCAAGACAGGACCGAAACTCACTCTATCCCGACTTGCTATGGCACCAATTAATTTTTTCTGTTTGCACAAGATACTGTCACAAAGTTCCTTTTAAATAAAGTTATTTCCAACTATAATGAAATGTAATTGGACCTTTTCAGGACGAATGAGCTTTTTATGGCTTTGTACAATTGAATATATACGACAATGCAATTACAGAATCTGAAGTCAAATTCAGTCCTAGTTTTGGATATATTAGTCATATTTGTACTGACTCTTAAGGCCAATGAACAACAGAACACAGTGTCATTTATTTCTCTGATTAGTCATGTTGTCACAGCAACTGTCGATTGGGATACCCAGGTGGCCGCACTGAGTGGGCTGAAATTCATGAAGCATTTACATACGGCAAAGCTTCCTAATGTTGGTATGAAAAGATGTGAACAGGATTAGAGTGTCTAAATGAAGGTTTTATTTACCAGAGTTCAGCCAAACACAGCACAAGCTATGAGAAAGCACACACTAAGTGTGCATAACTGGCTTTGCTGTGTCAACACTTACGAATGACAGACAGGAGTGTAGTATACTTTTTAAACATCCCGTGTTCATCTAGCTTGAGAGTCTTTTGTGTGACTTTCACACGATAAGAACCACACAGAGAGATATGAGTTTTGTCCTGGATCTTAACATGCTGGTCACGTAACTATATTTACTTGCTTCCACTGACCTCTTACAGCTCCTGTTCCTTCTATTTACTCTGTCCCTCTGTCTCATTTTATTCTCTCTTCTCTTTCTTATTTGGTCCAACAGCACTAGGAATTTTGGCTGTTTGTTTCACTTTGTTTATTTGTGTTCAAGCCTTATAGACCGACTGCATTAGTTGTGGGGATTTTTAGCGAGTCTTTCTGTAGGTTATATCATTATGCCAGGGGGTGGTTTCAAGTGATTATACTTATGAGTGAGTTATAGTTTCATTCATTCAACCAATTCGATCATCAACACTAATTTGTTCGGGAATTAAACTAATCTTCAATTCAATAATCTTCAATCTTCAATCTTCAGCAGGTTGTTGCATTGCTTGAGTCCAAAAGAAGTTAAATAAAAAGCGCCCATCCATAATAAAAAGTGTCTCACATGGCTCCAGGGGGTGAACAAAAGCCTCCTTGTAGCGAATCGATGTGTTTTTGTAAGAAAAATATCCACATTCAAAACGTAATACCGTAATCACTAACTTGCGCTCACTGTTGTAAACAGAAGCATTTGCAATTACAGGGAATTACGTATGAGGTCAGCTTTACACATGTGCTGCTCATAAGTGATGCTCATGGAAACACAGGGGAGAGATCAAAACAAAACAACGGTCAAGTCATGATCCCGGAACGGCTTCTGTGTACAATTGTTGGCGCAAGCTAGATTCAAGTTATTATTACGTTTTGAATATGGATATTTTTCTTACAAAAATACATTGATTTGCTACAGGAGGCCTTTTTCACCCCCAGAGCCATGCGAGACACTTTTTTTTATGGATGGGCGATTTTTTTTTATTTAACTTCTATTGGACTGAAGCAATGCAACACCCGCTGAATGCAATGATAGAGCTTGAAAGATCAAAGACAATTTTTAATATAACTCTGACTGGATTCGTCTGAAAGATGAAAGTCATATACACCTAGGATGCCTCGGGGGTGAGTTAAACGCAGTCTAATTTGCATTTTTGGGTGAACTAACCTTTTAACTGCTATATTAAATATTGACCTATTGTTTGTTAAACTGTTGTGTAAAAGCAATAGCACACATGTAATCGTGTTATTGATTTGAATATCAGCAAGACTTTGATTATCTATGGCCAAATTGCTTGCGTGAGATTCTTAATTACAGACTTATTTTATAGTGTATTTTGTAAAATCATTATGTTAAATCACCAAAACAAGTAACCATTCGATAGATCATCATCTAGCTGGTCTAGAAGGTTCCTGAATGTAAATACTGTAATGGACTGCCAGAATGTTGCCACATCACGCGTTTCAACAAAAGATAAAATCAACTCACGTGATCATTAATTATACAGTGAAGTTGCTGTTTGGGAGCTACACCCTGTAATTTGTTGCATGTTCATTCAAAACCACAGAGACACCTGAAGAGCAAATATTTACATCTGCACACAGCAATACATTTGGTCATGTATTGTCACATTTCCCCTCCCCCCATGTTATGTCAGAAACATTTTGTTTGTCAGCGAATGCATCACACTCTGATGCTGGTCACCAAGATTTTGCGAGGTAAGTCTTCAGGTCCTAAAACAACATTCCTGTCATACAAACCCATAATGATTTTTTGCCCTAAACCTAAACCCCAGAACTTAAACTAAACCTGACCCTTTCAACATCCCTAAAATCAGATGTTTTTCATTTTTTGTTTTTTCATTGGTATGGCTTAGTTGGGATTTTAAAAACATACCAAGATTATGTTGTATTATATCTTTGTTTATATTTTACAGTTACAATCCACACGTGGGGTGTCTGGATTTGGAGTCCATAAAACAGCTGGGATGCTTCACACTAAAGCGTTAATTGTAGACTGCAGATCAGTACATGGAAGAAAGTCTCTGAGGCCGTTTCAAGCTATACTCTACAGCTCGCAGGAAGCCGGTCACACTGTAGGACAAGTCATTCTCAAAGAACACTTATTATTTATGGTGCTAACCACCAGAGGGCAGAACAAAGAGGCACCACATTTGTGGGTGCTGAGTTTGTATGTGCGCCTGAGAGCAGAATCGATCTCTGCCGACTAGAGGTAGTCCCTCACGTCCCAGCAATAAGTTGTGTACATCACACACACAGATACAAAGACACGGAGACACACACATACACACATTATGAATTATTCATGAGAGAGGTGTAAGTCAGTCACAGTGACACACAAAATCACTCACTAATGCTCAGCGTTTCACAGAAAAACAGAGCTTGTTTTTTTTTTTTTGGATGGTGGCGATCAATGATGTGTTTATGAAACTGTGGGTGGTGTGTCTGTGTGTGTGAGTGAGTGTGTGTTGTCAGTGATGTACTGTATATTGCTAGAAGCTTTAGCTTGGCCAAGCCCAGCAGTCTGTGACCAGATTACTGTCTCTCTCCTCATCCCCTCCATTCCTCCCTCTTTTTTCACACTCGCTTACTCTCTCTTTCAATTTCCCTCCTCCCGCTCCCTCTCTCTTCTCTTTCCCTGTATTCATCAGTCTGTGTTGGTGATTCCGTTATCCAAATTGAGAGGAACAGAAAAAGAGCTGGCTGTGGGGCCGCCATGTCTGTGCGCTCTCATATCATGCACTGAAGAACATTATATCAACCAACCCCTTTAGATAGACACGCCATCTGACAGCATTGCATGTTTTTCTAGCAAATCAAGCATTGATGTAAACACCAGATATATCCACTAAATATTCAGATTCATAGAGGAATAGTTCCTTCAAAAATTTGTATTTTGTCATTGTTTGCTCACCCTCATGATGTTCCAAAACTGTGAATGTTTCTGTTTTCTGCAGAATGTTTATGCTGCTTTTTATACAACAAAAGTGAATGGTGTCCAGGGACTGTCAAGCTCTAAAAATGACAACAAAAAAAAAAACACTATAATGATACAGATAATAGTCATTGCTTTTACTAAACATGCAAGAGGCTGTTTTTACATAGTATTGCCAATACATAAATGCACACCTTAAAGTGAAAGGAAAAATAATAATATTCTGTTAAAAATAGAAACGTTTAAAAGTGATATCAAGTTTTTGGACCCCAATACAAATAAATGTATGCATATACACTACCGTTCAAAAGTTTGCTGTTTCTTTTATTCTTTTTTTATAAACACTTTTAATTTATCAGTTTCAGCACAACTGTTTTTTTTAATTGATAAAAACAGCACCAAATCAACATATTAGAATGATTCGAAAATATATTAAAAAAAATAAATGTTATTTTAAAATGTAATAATGTTTCAAAACATTACAGTTTTTACTGCATTTGTAATCAAGTAAAATGCAGCCTTGATGACTTTAAACAATATTTTAAACCCAGAACTTTTGAATGGTAGTACATATCTACAATGAAATAAAAAGGTAATTCTATTAATAAATGAAAAGTAAAATTAAAACAGTTTATGTTTCACTTACACAAATGTTTCCAATCTCTCTCTCTCTCTGTTCCCTGTCTCTCTCCCTGTTAGTAAGCTGATCTCTTGGCACTGTGCTGTAGGAGTCTTCCTTTTCTGGAAAGACCTGATGCATGCTGGTCCAGCCCTGCACATACACACACGTTTACACATCCTCACACACGTACACACACACACCACAGAGGTGTCACCTTTAATATTTCACTCTGTGCACACTTGGAAGTGCACACATATTCTCAGAGAGCATATGAGCAGAGTATTGGCAGCCATCTGAATATATCTGTTCACTGTGTGAGAATAAGAGTTTCTTTGACATTTTACAGTTATTATTCGTCCTTTCATATTATTTAATTGCTCTTCTACACCTCCTCGTTTTGTTTCACTCTTGTTTAATGTGTTCTCTACCCATCTCTCTCTCTCTTTCTCTATGAATATTAGGAGCGTCTGTGTGGGTGTGCTTAACAGATCAAAGCAGGTAGGCTTTTCAACAGGATTACGCTCCTTTGCTTTTCTCCTTTTTCTGTTATAAACGAATCTGTCCATCAACATCTTGTTTCTCTATTCCTGTCTCTCTGTGTGCCCTCCTTCTCTCCCTCTCCTTCTCTCTCTCTCTCTCTCTCTCTCTCTCTCTCTCTCTCTCTCTCGCTACACTATCTCTCCACACCCTTTCTGGGGAACACCAGACAGAAGAAGGCGAGTCTTCTGGAACACAGAGGGAGAGAGTTCATACACGAGAGAGCGTGTGCGTGTCTCTCAGCATCTCTCCCATAAACAAACGCCATCAGTGGAGCATTAATGGACTTCTCTGCCTGGTCCATGTTGATCCTAGTGGATGTTGGAATAAGGAGGATCACTCAGGGAGTCTGATTGGATCAGCTTTCCCAAAATGAGTGAAGAAGCCAAAGAAAAAAGTAGCTCCAAACCAGCGCACCGTAAAAAGAAAGGCAAGAAGGTAAGGTAGAAGGTACAATATGTTGTGTTATTGTGGTTTTGGCTGTTGTTTGTTCAACGGCTTATTTGCTCAGGATCGATGAAGATGCTTGAAACCCACTGAGAGTATATATATTTGATATTATATATCTATATATATAATATATAATTACATTATTTTTATATATATATATATATATATATATATATATATATATATATATATATATATATATATATATATTTAAACTTACATTTTTGAGACTATTTTGCTTTGTAATACCCAAAACATAATATTTAAGCATTTTATGTGTGTGTGTGTGTGTGTGTGTGTGTTAGTGCATACGTGTGCATGTTTAACCATGAGGCGTATTTTGCTAGATGATTTCTTGGTATGTCAGAAGATGGTTATTAGAGGGTGTGGTTTAGGTCAATAGGTCGATGGGCCTTTTCTGGTAGTTAAATAATTTGAACCAATTTTTTTGGACTTAATTTAAATGACTTTTTGGAGGTGTCTGTGTTAGTGAGATGAAAAGAGGACGTGCAAATGATCATGCATTCATGACAACATATATATGAACATGTCCATCTTATGAAGCTGTGTATGTGCTGAGCTGGACTCTTTTATACGTGATGTTATCAGACTGTTAGAACACTTTTGTTGTGTGTACGACTGTTGTTCTTTTCAGAAACCTATGTTTAGGATTGTTGCGCCTGTGTGTAGAAGCACAAGTTTGTGCATGTTTGTATGTGCATCTGTGCGGTTGTGTTTCTCTATATCTGAATTTGAATGTTGTGGAATGCTGAGTGATTGACAGGTCTAGTCATGTAGTTTTTTGGGAATTTGCAGAAAAACAACAATATCGCTTTCGTTAGGAGTTATGTACGCCACATACACATACAATGAAATGGAGCGAACATTTTAATATAACATACAGATCTGATTTTCAGCAGTGCCTGGCTGTTAATGTCAAACAAGTCTGACGTCTAACATAAATACTTTAAAACAGTTTGCCCTCAAGGGACAAACTAACCCCTCCAACACACACCTAAACAATTAAAGGATTTTCACCTATTGCCACTGGCCCCTCCATTTTTGTTTGTGGTTCTGTGTGTGTGTGTGTGTGTGTGTGTGTGTATGTGTGTGTGTGTGTGTGTGTGTGTGTGTGTGTGTGTGTGTATGAGTGTGTACTTGTTCTCTATGAGTCATGTCATGTGGTATGTAGAGATTCCTCTGTTGAACTAACATTCATATCTTTAAAAAATATACAGAGCAGCTGAAACATACAAACAAATGATGAGTGATATGTAGTCTTTGTGGTTGCAATCCAATTTGGGCCAAGAACAGAATGAAGCTACCACACTGCAAAAAATATTTTTCTAATCACAGTTTTTGTCTTGTTTCCATCCTTTAAAGACGATTTATATTTCAGATATTAAAGATATTAAGAGTTATTTATATATATATATATATATATATATATATATATATATATAATATATTTACTTACCTTATTGGTAATAGTTTTTTACGATTAGTAAAATGATTTTATTTGTGTAGTACAGGTTCCAAGGATATTTCATTACCCCTCAGACAGGCATCATTTAACTCAGCCATTAGTGAAAGGTTTTGGCAAGGAAGGCATTTTGTCAGCATTTTAATGGTATGCGCCTGTGCGTGCATGTGTCTTGGCCTGCTTTGTTACTACACTGTGAGATAACCATGTGTTAATGATTGTAGTCATGGAAACAAGAGAAAGGAGGAGAGATCTACACAGACTGACACAAAGAAGTAAAAAAGCTGTCATCAGAACCATATCTTTTAATAACATACACTGACGTCATATGAAATATTTTGTATTTGAAAATTCGAGATTGATACATTTTCTTCTTCATCAGCCCAATCAACAGACAGTATCACACGTGTGACAGCTCTCATGTCACTTGTCGTTATTGTGCTATCCAAGATAGAGTGTCCAAAAGGGAGTAAGAGAGATGTTGTCTGCTGTCAAATCAAAATAAATGTGATATACTTGAAAAAACAGCCTATATACAAAACATTTTTCTCTCCTCTGTTTGTGTGATTTCCTACTCATTTCCTTAACTGTCCTTGTGTGAAATTGATATTTACTGATTTCCTCATTTGCTCTGACTCCATGCATCTCTTTTGGTCACACACAACTATACTTTTCTCACATGCTGCATTTGTATGAGTGTGTGCTTTGACATTTGTGCAGTCGTAGATGAGTCTGTGTGTGTGATTCTGACATGGGGCGTGGTGCTCCATTATAGCCCCTCTGCCACCATCATGTCCTTCTGGCTGACACACACAGGCTCACGCTCATGAGCATCGCAACAGAAATATCAGCAAGTAAGAGAGATCCGACCACTTCGGCCAGAGAGATCAGACCTGTCAGTGGAGGGAAAGAAAGTTTGTTTGAAGGATGGAAGGAAAAATTGATTGTTGGTATGCTGGAATGAAGAAAGAAAGGGAAGGAGGAAGGAAAACAGGAAGGAAGGAAGGAAGGAAGGAAGGGAGGAAGGGAAAAAAAAACATTGTTAGTATACTGGAAGTAATGAAAGAGAAATATTGCCGGTATGGAAAAAAGGAAAGAAAGAACAAAGGATTTCTGATATATTGGATAAAAAAAGAAAAAGGAAGGAGGAAAGAAAAAGAAAGATTGGATACTGGATGGAAAGAAGAAATACATTCAGGAAGAAAGGAAAGATTGTTGTTATAGAAAGATGGAAGGAAGCAAGGAAAAACATTTAGAAAGAAGGGAGTAAATAAATAAAGAAAGATTGTTGGTATGCAAGCAGGAATAAATCGAAGTAGGAAGGAAGGAAGAAAAAACATTTTAGAGGGAAGGATAGTAAAGAAGGAAAGATGAGCCCAGTGTGAGAGCAGAATGAGAGAGAAATTGGAAGCAGAGATTTTTGAAAGAGCGGGATCAAGAGAACAAGCTGCTTTTTTTCATAAAGGTAGAAAGAATCCAAAAGATACATACTAAAATAAACGACAGAAAACATGATAAACATAAAAATCCAAAATCATCGGAAGATGTAAATAAAACGAGCGAGGGAGGGTTAGTCTAAATGGAGAGACAGTGTATTTATTAAAGGGGCTGAGGGCACTAAATCATAACAGAGCTAGAGAAATGGTTGCCATGGAGCTTTTGGCAGAGGGGCAATCCATCAGTCTGCTCAACTACACATGCGCAGACACATATGTTCACATGTAAACATGAATACATAGATTTGTGAACTCAAATACACATGCGCAAATAAAATCATAAAAATAAAAGCTTCCTGATAAAACATAACTTGGCCTAAATGCCACTGCATGTAAAATATATATATTTATTTATTTTTATTTTTTCCTTAAACCTGAAATTAATTCACACGATTTCAGAGATGCTTTCCACTGGCTGGTTCATTTGTCAATCTAAATATTAGCATATAAAATATTATGGTAGATATTTCATGATTAATATTCAGGAAGGAAGGATTTTTTTCCTTTATGATCCGTAAAGGGATAGTCCTCAAAAACTGAAAATTATCCACTCATGTCATTCCAAACCTGTATGACTTTCTGTGGAACACAAAAGATGATACAAACAACATTGAAAGCTACCGACTTTCATTGTATGGACAAAAACACAGACATTTTTTTTTTTTTAAATATCTTGTTTTATGTCTATACAGGTTTGGAACTACATGTGGGTTAGTAAATGATGGCAGAATATTTGAGTGTACTGTCCCTTTTAGCTTCTGAACCTTATCATATTTTAAGATTTGCAATGAAAGACTACATATTTAACGCTAAAAGTATCAATAATACATTTCTAAATGCATGTTGATGTTCCTCAGCCAGGCCAGCAGAACATGTAGGTTAGAAAGGAAAGTGTGATTGATAATCGAGCAAATCTTTCTGTTGCTCTCTCTGTAATCTTAATCCCACTCCTGAGCAAACAGACAGGTTTTCCCAGCCTCTCCGATGTCTACAGGAGAATCCAACACACACCCGTTTCCAAACGCCAGTCTGGAGAAATATTTAGCACACGGAAGGGCACCCCAAGACAGATCGGAGAGGAGCGAAACCGTACACCTGTCAGGGAGAGAGACAGAAGGAGAGAAGTTCGACCCCATGCTGACTAGAGTAGCATATGCAAGACAGATCTTACACTAGTCCTACTGGGATAATTTATCTACAGGCTTTCAGGATACATTTTGACCTGACATCAATTAATATTAATCACCATGACTGATTAACAAATCCATATGGATAACCTTTGTCATCAGTCCTGTGGTGTTAAAAGTGTTTACAGGATTATTGACATTAGATCTAGATGTAGACATCTGGTGCATTGTCGTAGTGATGTGCGAGTATGCATGCAAGTGTAAATCCATGTGTTATGAGTGTGTAGGTGACTGATATAAATCTATCAGTAAATAATCTGCAGCATTAGTGAACTGTAATAGAAGTGCTGATGAGGCAGTCTGGGTACTAGTGCTTCTGGTCATTTGGCTGTGTGGCATTGAAGCTCTTTGGCCCATATCACATGTCATGTCGTGGAGACGCTGTGTGTTTCGTTGTGAAAGCAAAACTACTTTGTTTGGTCTTCCGAAAGGGGATACAACTAGAAATCAGTAGTTAAGTTGTATTTACAACACTGTTCTAGAACAGTTCAAACCAAATAGTAGTAGCCTACTGTGCCGGTGTTCTGACAAAGAATGCTGACTCACAGACTGTAAGTACGTTTTCATATTTAAAGGATTTGCCACTGATGATTCAAAAGCGAGTATTGAGCATTGTAGAGTAGCGTGTGTCGTTTCTCCAATCACAAATGCAGACATGGTTTTATGTTTACATGGCATGATGCAACGCAATGCGTAAAAACACAGTTTAATCCCTATAATAAGTAATTATGTCCCCACTGGATGCTACAAATGCCTCGTTTGTAATTTTTATTGGTTTTGTCTTGTCGCGCCGGGACACGGCATCACAGTATGGTAAGGAGCTTAACATTTCCGTCACATGCTTGAGGTATTCGGCCAATCACAACACACATCAGAGCACACCTCGCTTTTCAGAACGATGAGCTTTGTAAAAATCTACGCGTTTCAGAAAGGCGGGGCATAGAGGAGAAACAAAAACCTACAGTTACCTTAAACCGCAAAAACACATTTCATTACTCCAAATGCACAAAATAATGTTATTTTTTAGCAAAGTCATATGACCCCTTTAAAAATGCCATATCTCTCCGATGATAAACTTTAGACACAGTATTGGGATGTATCCATGTCTGGGTACTTCCAGCACATGTGTACATGCTTCTCTACACTTTCTTTCTTTCTTTCTTTCTTTCTTTCTTTCTTTCTTTCTTTCTTTCTTTCTTTCTTTCTTTCTTTCTTTCTTTCTTTTCTAGTATCCTATATATATTAAAGGGGATTAATAAATTACATAATAAAAACAATTAATTATATATGGACTAAAAATGATAGTTATACATATATTCAATAATTCAGTACGAAAATATCTTTGTGTGATTTTATATATACAAAATCATTCCATTGTTTTTAGTTTTTTTATTTATGATTTTTTTTAAGTAGATAGGAGCTCTACTTGTAAATATTTACTTTATGCTCCAGAAAACATATTTACAGAAAGGTAGCTGTTACCAAGCAGATGCCTTCATTTCCATTTATTCATTTAGCTCTCATGCAAAACATTTTACTGTGCACTACATTTACAACAGAAACAGTCCCTTTGGAGTAACCTGGGGGTAAATGCCTTGCTGGAGGGCAAATGGGTAATAGGGAAGCCTTCATTGGGGTTTGAACATATACAGCCCTTTGGGTTGCTAGAGTAAATCAATAAACACATGAGCAACCATCAAAGGCAAATGTATGTATTTGCTCATAAACCTCTGTAAACATTTTTTTTTTCAGGAATCATGATACATTAATATTTTGCGCTTAAACTTAGTCTAAATTTAGAATGAACTGAAGCCACATATGCAAAAATCAGAGACTCTGTCTTGGTGGTTTTAGAAACGTGTTAAGCCAAAATGTTTCTATTCAATGTCTTATGCAGTTATTCTTATTCAAGCATGAATAAGGCTAAAAGTGTGTTTGTGAGTGTGATTGTGGGTGTTTAGTGTGTTATACTTCATTTATATCTACTATGATGCGGTGAACGTGTAAATGAAACCACTTCAGATATGCCCTACTCATAACAGCTGCATTGTTCATACCTAAGTGTACAGATTATGTGAAACATTACAAGACAGTTGAAAAATCTAGGGCTTTAGAGTGTGAAAGTTGTGACACTTTTGAAAGTATGTGTTTTTTATTTACTACATTTTTTTGTGACCTTTGTACACTGTTGCAGTTATTGTAATGGGTATGATGACATCGTATAAATATATCATCTTAATATAGTTTATTTAAAAATATTGTTTATTAATATAATTAGTAGTTTGTCTCTAACAGTCTTGATAATTAGAGATAAAATAAAGAAAATGAAGAAGGAGAACTTGATGAATTCAAAATGTGATTGATGCTAAACATCCTGTGACAGTCAAAGATCTAATGAGATTAATAAGAGAACGGGAGCAGAAAAAAAGATGATGTTGTTTGAAGATGTAGAAGGGATTGAAGAGCTTCTGTTGATCGTGTGTTTAGAGAGCTCTATTTCAGAAACATCACCAGAGAGATCTGCCTACATTTGCCTGTACCGCCCTCTCTCTGTTTCTCTCCCTCTATTCATTGGCCATATTCCAGCGCTCAGAATCACAGTTCAGAAATGCACCTGAGACCAGTGATCACCCTCACAAAGAGAGCGGAAGTTTAAGAGAAAGAAATGGCAGTGCTAATGGTGTATTATGTTGGATTAAATGAGGAACTCCCACATGACTGAAAAGAGTTATATAAACATCGCTTGTGGATGGGATTGTGTGTATTCACACACACATACACACATATTTCCCTTTGCTCTCTTAAAGTAGTGTTCGGTATTACTGTGTGGCTGTGCAGACAGAACTGGAATAGAAGTGCAATAATGTCAACTTACATTGTCTTGTAATAGAAGTTTTAGGCGTAAAGTGCACCGGAAATCTGACAACTTATATCGAAGTTTGTTGCCGTTTTTATGAACTTGACAGTTTGCATTTGCATTTCAATAGCCATGTTTAACATGTTTGAAATGTTGGTGGTTGTTGCTTAAAAGTGAGTACTTATATATATATATATTGCATATTGTTATTTCCTATTTTTATTATTATTATAATAATAATAATTATTATATACAGAATCAAGTAGAATTGGATCTGTAATAAATTCTACATCTTCCTTGGGATTTTGTTGTGCAATGGTGCCATAAGCTTATTACAAGGACAGTCTGCTTGTAGCAATTTAGGGTTAAGTGCCTTACTCAAGGCCACAAAGGTGATGGCTAATGCGGATTGAACCAACAACCTTACAGTTACTCTCACTGAACCTTAGCCTCTACACAAGACTATTCATTTTCTTTAAGGATACACAATATATTGGTGCCCCTTTAGTTATATTGGTATATATTGATTATATATGATCTAACATCATCCAACACTCACTTACAGTTAGTCTTCAAAAACACAAAAAAGATACTGTTAAATATAATCTTTAACAAATCTCAAAATATATATCCAGTTTTCGAACTGTATATCATAATGTTGTTATACCTAAATTCACTTGTAGCATTCATATTGATTTCATTTTGATTTTTAAATTTTGATATTAGCCGTTTGTCACCTATAAACATAATATAATAACAATAATCTTCTTTATGTATCTTCATTGTTAATCTGGAAAAAATTATCTTAAAATGTAAAGGTGAAATTTACATTTTTGTGCTTGTGTCACCAAACGGCAAACTGCAAAAATGATGATCGTTTTCAAACAAGTTTCAAATAAGCAGTCCCACCCCTATTTAAAAAACAAAACAAAACAAATAATTTTTAAATCTGATTCACCTCCACTTCTCTTTCTCTGATGAAGTATGGATAATTCAGATCACAACCTTTCTGTTTCTCTCTCTTTTTCTCCCACCTTCTGCAGACATTGACAACCTTTCCTTCTACTGTAAGTCTATACGACTAGTTTGTCTTATCCATCAGTCACACACTTACTGTATGATCTTTCTCACACACAAATTGGATATTGAATTTTGGTTAAGAATATGGCGAAAACAACACATTATTTCCTCCCACGTTCACTTCATGAGCTGAACGGAAGTCGAATCAGCTTTGGCCTTGAGCTTTGATAGAGACTTACTTGAGATCAGCGATTACAGGCACAGAGAGAAGGATTGGTTATTAATCTGCAATTAATCATCAAAGGCTTATGTCAGAATCACCAAATGAAGCATAGTTAAGAGATTATCAGGCCTGTGTGAGAGTGTGTGGTTGTATGTGCAGAGTGTTTTGACAGAGCAGAGAGCTTGGAGCAGAAATGAAAACTGATGAAGAATTACAGTGATGGGAAGTAGCAGTAGATTTGCTCTGATGGGTGAGCATGTGTCTGCGTGTACCAGCACTTAATGTGGTTAATAACCGCCCTTTGGCTAATGCTGTAGTGCAGACCTGGATGATTGTTCTCTCTGGGGATGTCAACAAAAACAGTTTTCATAAATCAATTTTCTTCCATAATGTGATGTATTTTAGAGTCAAATAGGATATAAAAAAATACAGGTGGGCCTTGATTTTATCTAGAATTGATTGTATTGTGAAAAGTCTCTAGGGGTCTTCAAGCAGCCAAGTAAAGACTGCTTTGAGCAGCATGTGCCGGGTCCAAAATCTGTGAAAAGATGCAATCTTTTTATTTATAATTCCATATTCTTATTCATAATGTCATGTTTCTGTATTCTTCTTTTATTTTTAGTTAAAATGTTTCAAGGAATTATTTCTGTAGGTGTTATTATTATTATTATTTAGATTATAAAATTGTACATAGAAAAGTATATTTTTAAAACTAATTATTGTATGTATGCATATGTGTGTATATAAATAAATATAGTATTATGTATAAATAATTATTTTATGATCTGGGATTTAATGAAAACCATTTTACTTCCATATATACATTAAATAGATAGATAGATAGATAGATAGATAGATAGATAGATCTTATCAATAATCACCATATTGCATCATGCTCCTTTATCATGACAATCTGTCACTCATATTGTCACCTCAAACCACAGACTTGTGTTAAAAATGAATGACTTTTGGTAGCTTTGTCACTGACAATCACTGTCACTGTGAAAGATCCATTAATATTCATAGATCAAGCCACCGCAAGCGTCTCGATTCCTTCTTTTCACAGTGCTATCTGACCCCGAGAACAGCCGTCCCAGAAATAAACACTCATGCACACACACAGATGTGCAAACTCGCATAGCTCACTCTAGGCTTCAAATTCATCTTCTTGGCAGGTGGAAGGAACGGGATGCTTTGAAGTCTGGGCGCACACATACACGAAGATGCACAGACACAGGCCCTGAAACAAGCAGTCTGTCATACATGGATAGATGGCTGCACGCTGGCAGCCATATTAAAGTATTAGAAATGTGTTTGAGTAGAGAATAAAAGGGCAAATGTGTGAAGCGGGGACAGTCATGACCTGTTTTCCAGTGTGTAGCCTGTGTGTGTGTGTTTGCATCTACATTATCTTGAGATGTCTGGGTAGTGTAATGTTGTTATAGAAGGTCAAAACAGAGTGAGAAAGGGGGTCGACAAGTGCATTACGATCTCTGCTTTAAAGCTGTTAATGAGTGTGTGAAATGTGCGTAGCTTATGGAAGGAGGGTGTGTATGTGTTGTGCTCTTTTCTCAGAATGAGAGGGTTTTTTTCATGGCGCTCTATTTGTGTCGCTATTGGTTACTCTCCTGTGTCCGTTGCCTTGACGACCCCGGGGCGGGGTTTCAGACTGAATATCAGTCTTCGCTTCTCTCCTTTGCTCTTTCTCTTCCCCTGTCTCTCTCTCTCATATATGAACATACTCACATGCAAATAAAATACTGATTTTAGCAATGGAAATACTGATGAATTGGTTTGTACACATGCATGTGTTTATGTGTGCTCATATCACCCACATGAATGTGTGATACAGTTTAATAAAAAAATATATATATTTATATATATATTTATATTT